>NC_069509.1:175199814-175314814 GCF_027579735.1 Bombina bombina | reverse complement strand
ACTTTATAACATTTAAACCTCTAAATTTTAGCCTCTTTCTAAGCCACTAAAGACATACCTCTAGTATAATACTGTTCGTTACACGCCACTGAACTTTACTTTTTTACTTTTTGACTATACCACCCCATGGCATTAATAAGTATTTATGGGATATACTTTTCATTTTCTCTAAAAGTACATTATATTCCTTTACACATCCAACCCTTCCCCCTTCCCTCTCAGATTGCATCACTGCCATTTATATACAATTGATACACCTTCCCCTCACATCCTAGACATTGTATTATATCTAACACACTATATTGTCACTTTATTGTTACTTTATCGTCACTTGTTATAGACTTTATATCTATACACAGATATTTACCTGGGCCAATATAAGCTATATCCAATTTTCTTAGTACATTCTTTTCTCTTTGAGTTTTTTTCCAGTTTCCATCCTCTCTTAGGCTCGGACACTTTTTAATACTACTTACTTGTCCTATGAGTGTTCTATAACATATGTGACACCATTATCTAATAATTCTTTATTTCTACTTTCTCTAGTATACTTAAGCCTCTCTTGGGGTGCTCCTTCATATATTTAATATTTCCTACAAACATTTCTCACTTGTGATTGGCTAACTAGATGTGTTCTGCTAGCTGCCAGTATTCAGTAAAGGATAACAAGAGAGTGAAGCACATTTGATAATAGAAGTAAATTGGAAAGTTGTTCAAAATTGTATGTTTTATCCATATTGTTAAATAAAATTTTGGGGTTTCCTATCCCTTTAAGATGTGGCACAACACAGTACTAAATGCAAGTCAATAGATCATAGTCATGTGATCAGGGGGCTGTCAGAGGATGCTTATTTACAAGGTTATCACAGAAGTAAAAAGTATATTAATATAACTGTTTTGGTTATGCCAAACTAGGGAATAAGTAATAAAGGTTTATTTATTATCAATCTTTTAAAACAATAAAAAAATTATATTGTAGACTGTCCCTTTAAGCATAGATTTATTTTTACATGTAAATTGAAACTAATACAGTATTAGTTGTGTACTTTCTAAAAATCCTTCTTGGCTGATCAGCACTTAAAGGGACATTAAACACTAAATAAATGCTAGATAGAATTATACAGTCAAAGAAAAGACTAGTCTGAGAATAACAGGTAGATGGATTAAAGTTTCATCAGTTCTTTAAATATTGACAAAATAAGTGTAAAGTTTTAGTGTCTATAAAACAATGGGAGCTGCCATGTTGTAACTTAGGTTACCTTCTCTGCTGCGGCCAATCAGGGACAGTTATAAATAGGTCACTAGAGTGTGCAGCCAATAGCGGTGTGGAATATAACAGTGTTCTGCACTTCCATTTCTAACAGGAACTGAAAGCTCACAATTTCATAATGGAAATACAGGAAAAGGGGACAAAATAAATAAAGTGTATTGCAGATTTATTTTTATATTTTAACAGTTTATCATTTTATATTATCATCTCAAAGTGTTTAATGCCCCTTTAATATTAATTCACAGTTGCTAATAGGTACTTCCTGTTGATGCTTATTGTTTGAAAGATAATTCCTGCTAAGGCTCATTAAGTATTAGTAGGAAGTGCACATATTATACAGTATAGGAGTTGTTTAAACAGCTTTTACTTCATATATTTTTTTAAGCAAAAATAAAAAATTTGTGCATGTTTACATGCTGCTTTTTCTTGTGGATGATGGAGCATTTTGTTAGTGAAATCGTTGCACTAATAGGACATAGAACAAAAAATCGATGGGACATAAAACTCAAAGTGAGATGCACTTCCATGTATTTCAATTTTAAAAAGAAGCATTTTTTCCTATGCACATGTATTAGAAATAAATAGCTCTTTGACTGCACCAGTGCTAGATTTTAACGTGCCCAGAGCATATGCGCTGTTCACTCTTGTTTAAACAATAAACCTCTCAAAGAGATGGCGCTGGCATGTATTAGTCAGTGAAGATGCAAACTTAATACACGCTGATTCAATATACCTTATACAAATGCTCAGTGCACAGTGAAAACTCTCACTGGACAGAGCTAAAGCCCATGTAATGCAAAAATGCCACCTGTATCATGTGACAGACATCAACCAATCACAGACTAGTATATGTATATCCTATGAGCTTGCACACATCTCAGTAGGATCTAAGCACAAACTAACACTCCACTCATAATGAAGCCTGTTATTGGAAACACTGCTACCATATAGTGCTCCGTATGCTCTTATGGTAAGGACATAATTTTTTACAATTCTGCAAAAGACGTGATTTGGTATTCTAACTAAATCATACAAGTGTTATTTTGACTTCCACGTTCCTTTAAAATTTTATGCTAATATGTATTATAGTTTTTTTTTATCTCCTGTTCATGTGCTGAACAAATGCATTTTTTAATGCTTTTGGGTTGTATTATTTTCTACCAATAGAGCCGTTGACGTCTTCCACATCAGCCAGTAAGCTTCCATCCCCTGCATCAGAAATGCACAGATATGCACTTGCGGTAAGTTTTAAAATTAAAATAATCAGCTATAACCTACATTTTTTTTATTTATTTTTTTATTTTTGATTCCAAGAAAATTGTTTGTGACAAGAGGTCACAATTTAAGGTTGGAGGAAAGGAGATTTAATCTCCTGCAACGTAAATGTTTTTTCACTGTAAGAGATTTCAAATTGTGGAACTCATTGCCTAAGGAGCTAGTGAATGCCAATACCGTAGATACATTTAAAATTGGTTTAGATACATTTCCGGCTAGAAACATAATTCAGGGATATGATTGCTTGTGTTAAATGGGTCACATTTTTTATAAAATTAATTTAAGATCAACTGGAGATTATTTTTGTAAGCATATTTAGATTTGTATAGGTTAAACTAGATAGACTTCTGTCTTTTTTCAACCTCATCTACTATATTACTTTGTTACTATATTACTATGTTACAATGTTAAATAATGCTCTTACACAAGCATGCCAGAGATTTTTCGATTATGTCCCTTTAAAGTGAAGGTCAATTTGGATGAATTAGTGACATTTCACTCCTTTTCTTCAAAAAACTTACCTTTTAATCCTTAATGCCGCTCCAGCAATTCCCCCGGCCGTCGGAAGCCTCTTCTTATGTCAGAAATGACGATTCCGGCTTCCTCCAATCACGGCTTTCCCCCGGGGGGGATCATGGCCTGATGCAACGTCGGGATTGGAGGAAGCTGGGTTCGTCATTTTGGACTCGCAAAGAGGGCTAGCGACGGGCGGAGGAAGCGCTGCAGCGGCTGACAAGATTAAAAGGTACGTTTTTGAAGAAAAGGAGTGAAATGTCAATTTTGATGAATTAAAGTACCCTTGTTTTTAATAGGTTTATTAACAACCGGGCACTAATTCATCCAAATAGACCTTCATTTTAAGACATCTCCACAGATGCCAGAATGAACTGCATTTTATGGTGTAGCCAAAGAACTAATTATACTTACCAAACAAAATATCACAAGAGATTTGGAGATAATAAAGTTATGCACATAATTACTCTTCTGTACTTAGAAATTAAATGTGCACAGTTTAGACTCCAATTAATAATTTAAAAGAATACTTGTCATGTAACATTTAATATGTAAAGTTCTTACAAGAAACAACAAAGGCATAACTGTCTATGAAGACTTGTCATTGTACCCTTTTGATAATAGATGGCAGAATTCTTTGATGTTCAATAACAAAAAAAAAACTTCCATTACACGTTAGAAAAATGTTACTTAAGGTGACAGCTGCACTATACAGAATTTATGTTTAAGTGAAGATAGAAAAAAATTTTGCATCAAATTTAAAAAGTCACATCCCTCTCCCAAATCAAAATCCATCATAATAGAATATAAGTTAAAATGTTGAAGTTGAGGGGGGCGGGTCCGTACACCGACCAAGATGGCTGCTTTTTAATTACGGCTGAGACCTGGTGTTGATAAATCCGCTGTTTGTCACACCTTAGATTTTCAATCTCTGTCTTACTTTACAACAGTTTTGAAGCTTAGTACCTAAGGAACAGATTTTTATATTTCTCATATAGAATCTCAGCCCTGCAGACCGGATTAGATGTGGTGCGCAGCGGAGGCCTTCTAGACGGCCTGGCCCTCATCTACCCTCCCTAATTCCTGATAGATCAGGTCCAGCAGCTCTGTGAGCTGTCCCTAATCCCTCAAGGGAGCTACAAGGAGACAATATACTTCTGATTATCAGCTCGACTGGAGCGCTATAGAAAATTTTAGCTATGGAAGAGTCTTATCAAGTAATACAGACCCTGCTTGAAAACTTTGAAAGAGAGTTATGCAACGCTATAAAAGATGCATTTAAACCCTTGCCTCAGCGATCCTCTAACAAGGATATACATCGCCAGATCATCGAGAGAGATAGCCCTTCACCGATGGTTTCATACCCAGGGAGAGAGAGCACTGCTGGGATACAGCTCCCCCATCCATATGAACCTGAGCCTCCATTGTCTTACCTAACGTCTACACTATTGCGCCCTGTAGAACCCTCCGCAATCAGTAAGCAGAGACATGGTACTACGTGGAATACGAAGATGGCCAGGAATACGGAAAATCCTTTGTCGACTGACATTCTAAATACACCCAATTCAGGCCTATCGATACTCCGAGCACGGGGTGGTGCGGCCAGCCGCCCCGACTTTAATATAAGGGACACCTTCCTGCTACACTGCGCACTCCAACCGGCATGGGTCCCAACATATGTCGGCTCATTGGGTGGACTCTCACAAAGGCAATTGTATGTAAAGGAAAACGCTAGCGAGAGAGCCATCACCAGTAACCTGGCTCTGCGATCCGGAGGTCTATCGCCATGGCTAGCCCCCATTCTGAGCCACAACCCGAGTGCTAGTAACATAGCCTGGCCCTGCGGTCTCAAGACACTGACATTCATACTGCGGATGGGAAAACAGTACATTTACCTCGGGTTCGGGAGTCTCTTAGACGCCAGGAATGTGGTGAGCAGTCGCTTTACACCCGATCTCCAGCACTCTGTTGTGAATCGCATTTGGGGTCAGAATCACAGGAAAATGGGCATTGGTTAAGGCTATTATCCACTGGTGTGGCCCGTCCATCCAGCTATGATCATAGAGACTCAGCAACCCTATATTAATACACTTGAGCTGTGAGGGGAATTATTATTAGGCCTAAAATGTTTGGCAGACTCTGCTTTGATCCTCTCAGTACTATACTATGATCAAGGAGGACTCATGATATTTTTAACAACTGTACAAGATACTCATATATTTTATCTAACTTTACAGGCACTGCTATATAGGCCCCATAAGGGCAGGTTTTATTATGGGTACTTCACATGCTGGATACGTTGCTGACAAAATCTCATGTCCATAATTGTTTCTTTTATTTTTCTGTGTTTTTTCTTTCCTTTTGACTGTCTTATCCAGCTACCTAATGTTGTAGTCCTGCCCAGTTATAAACAAACACATTTTGTTATGCCATATCGCAATAATTAGGTCATAATAGCTTCCACAATATATCTTTATGAGCTCTTTGTATTATGTTGCTCTCCATATATTTGTTTTTTCCATAGAGGTTAATTACTTTTGTATCTTGAAAGTTGAGGATTGTTTCTATAAATTATACAAACTAGAGATATATGTCATACTTGTAAGTAATGTTCAAGGTCCAAAAGTGGCCATATAGTATTCTAACCCTCCTGTTATTCTTTATAATATATGTGTTTGAGGTCCAAAAGTGGCCTCACTTGTGATATGGAGGGGGGAAACTGAGGATTAAACTTTGATATTCTTTGTTTTATTTCACAGGCACTATTTAGATTTTTGATTACGTCATTATATCCCACTATATTTTGCTTTTACAGTATCTATTTGTGTAAACGTTGATTAACTGTATTGTAACATCTTGCCCGTACATCTATGTTATTTCATAATGGGATTCATGTATGTCTATTTTTTTTAATCCTCAATAAAAATATTAAAAAAAAAAAAAAAAAAAAATGTTGAAGTTGAAATGTGACTTGGCACTTCTGCAACTTGAAAATGCTATGAAGTTATTTCAGAAATTTTAAAATGTTTCATGAAATGTCAATTTGGTTGTTTTTTTTTAATATGTAATATAGTTAATTTAATTGGTAGTTTAATGTAATTTTAGTATAATAGTTAGGGTAGGTTAATTAATACTTTAATATAGTTTAATTTAATTCTACAGGTCAGTTTTAATTTATTATAAAGATAGGGATGTTGTAATTTTAATGTAAAGTTAGCGGGTTGTTTGGGTTAATACATTTTATTTAGTTGCGGTGGGGTCCGGGAGTGGCGGGATAGGGGTTAATACATTTTATTTAGTTGCGGTGGGGTCCGGGAGTGGCGGGATAGGGGTTAATACATTTTATTTAGTTGCAGTGGGGTCTGGGAGCGGCGGGATAGGGGTTAATACATTTTATTTAGGTGTCGGCAATGTCGGGGTGTTTAGACTCGGGGCTTATGTTAGGGTGTTAGGTGTAAACGTTACTGGTTTTCTACCATAGAAATCAATGGGATATCTGGCAGCATTGAACATAAGCTTTCAGACCCCCATTGATTCCTATGGCATCCGCGGCCTCCAGGGTGGCGGATTGAAAACCAGGTACGCTGGGCCGGAATAGCCGTGAGCATACCCCCCCATTCCACCTTTTTTCCGTAGTGTATCTCCCAATCCCTCTCGCTCTCTTTATTTTTTTTTCTGCAATGTAAGGTCCATCCTACTCTTACCCCCTCCATCCTCCTCCCTGCGCCGCTGAGCCACCTGCCCGCCTCCCACTTTCCCTCCCGCACCTCCCGCCAGCACCAGCAGATGATCATTACAGACAGTGGCATAAACAACATCACCGTCTGTAACAATCTGACATCTGCCTTCATATGGAACTGGGGCACCGATCGTGCTCTGTTTCCATATTCAGACAAATGACTGCACCTAAGGAAGACCAGCTCTTGGTTGTCACTTGACAGCTGAGATTGCTAGAGTTTCCTGCAGCTGTGACATATTTATACGTTATCTGGTACAATGAGCTTCGTACTGCATGACGTATATATATATAAAAGGTTAAAATAGCTATGAATCTTTTGGTTAGGGATAATGATAAAGCAAGGAATGAGGGTTATGTTTAAGGTTAATAATAAAGCTAGGTATGAGAGGGTCAGGCCCTGAGATGCGCTGCACTTGCCCAGTGTCGGATGCCTGAGAGGTCTGCTGCTTTGAGGAGTTAGGTTGCCCTACAAAAACCATCAGTTTAGCGTTTCTGGTACTGCTGATGCACTGTGTCTTCTACATTATCCTGCACTTGTCTGGATGTGTGCTAAGGATAGCGCTATTTATACTATTTTGTCTTGGAAGTGACCTCTGCTCACCTTTTGCACCAAGACTGAATGGGAAGTGTTAAAAGGTCATCTCGGTCTCCCATTCAGTGCTTGGTTACTCATGAAGACACTGACAATGTTGTTCCTAACCTGCCTTCCTGTTATTGACGCTGACAAGTTATTTGGACCAAGCTACTTGTTTCCCGATTTGGCGCCTTTGAACTGTATACCTGGTTAAAGACTTTTGGAACTGTGACCTGGTTAATTAACTTGTTTTCTCCTTTTGCTTTAATGTAAAGAATTACTCATTGTTGCTGATAATTGGTCCTGTCCTTGATTATGCTACTACTCTGCTCAAGCATACCCGTGAATCCAGTTACTCAGTTAAAGAACTTTACCATCTAGATTATTTTTTCTACTGTAATCTCCTGCTTCTGTGGTTCCAGTCTCTAACTCAGGTAATTATCTTGTTACCTTATAGAGAGCTATGGTTAGAGTTAATAATAATTAATTAATTAATAATAATAATACAGCTAGAGATGAAGGTTATGGTAGGGTTAATAATAAAGCTAGAGATGAAGATTATGGTTAGGGTTAATAATAAACCTAGATATGAGGATTATGGTTAGAGCTAATGATAAGGCTAGGTATGAGGGTTATGGTTAGGGTTAATAATAAAGATAGAGATGAGGGTTATGGTAGGGGTTAATGATAAGGCTAGGTATGAGGGTTAGGGTTAGAATTACTCTTAGGTGTACAGTTATAATCAAAAGGACGTGAAACATTTTGAAACTTAAATATAAAATGTTTAATAGCACATATCAACAAAAAGATATAGTTTTATTATTTATGTTGTCCTTTTTTCTGTAATTTAACTAAAACTGTTAAGTTCATACTCAGAACTTCCCTTTATTGTTTGATCAGTATAGTTGTTTATTAATATATGTCCCTACTTGCCTCAGCAGAAAAGAAAAGAAGCTTTAAAAGGACAATTTACTCAGGCAAACAGCAATACGGCAATATTGATAGGTTGCAGTTTAAACAGGTAAAACTTTCATATGGCTAAATAAAGGTAAATAAGCTAATTGTAATCAATTTAACCCATTAATGGCAATGATGTATCCCCTACTCCGCATATGGCAAGGGATTTCCAGGGCTTTAATATCCTGAGGCATGAAGAAATAGTGCGCTTTTGCTGCTGTTTGCAGATATCCAGACACAGACCATGTTATTTTTGGTTTAGAATGTCCCTTTTAATAACAATTTCAAAATCTTTTCCGATACATTGGCTCACATTTATCAAACTACATACAGGCAATGTCCCCAAACAGGTAACCTGCCCACACTGGTGTAAGGTCTTCAAAGGAGCATTTAAAATTGCATGAGCAAACACTCATGCAGCGCTGCCCACTTCTCTCATGCCACCAATTGCCTCTGATGTTACAGACAGGTTAAGAAACAGTGATCTTACAATCGCTGCTTCTTAAAGGGATATGAAACCCAAAACTTTACTTTCATGATTTACATACAATAACATTTTAAACAACTTTCCAATTTACTTCTATTACCCAATTTGCTTCATTCTCTTGTTATCCTTTGCTGAAAAGCATACCTAGGTAGGCTCAGGAGCTGTGAGCTAGCTGTTGATTGGTGGCTGCACGTAAATACTTTTTGTCATTGGCTTACTGATGTGTTCAGCTATCTCACAGTATTGCATTGATGCTCCTTCACTAAAGGATACCAAGAGAATGAAACTCAATTTATAATACAAGTAAATTGGAAAGTTGTTTATAAATGTATGCTTTATCTTAATCATAAAAGTACAAATTGGGTTTTATGTTCCTTTAAATTTCAGTAGCAGACTTGCACTGCAACAACCACCAAATCAACTTCCGCAGCTTCATAACAGGGGCCATATCAAATGGGGCTAAATCAAAGCATTAAATTAATTAATTTATTTCATGTAACTGGTAACGCCACTAATTCATCACATTTATGTAATAATAAAAAAAAATCCTCTCCATGTTCACTTTTGAATAAAACAAATCTTACAATCTAGTCTGAATACTTTATTATAACTATTTTCTAGTGCAAACAGTGTTTTCTGTCAGAGAAGTTTATTACGCTGTCAAGAAATATCTTAAAAACGATTTTCAATTATTTCTGTACCTTGACTGTACAATGTGATCTATCAAGTCTTGTGTTGTATTCTTCAGTGAAAAATGTGCTTTGTTATAACAGTGATTTATTTTATTTTTCTGCTGTGAAGACACCAGACGTTGTAAAGGGATGAAATTATTTGTGTCCTAAGCATAATTACTTCTGGCAACTTGACGCTTTACGACCTCGTGTCCAGTTAGATGCTGGTTGTTTACAGTATGCGCCATCAGAAATATATTTGGAAATAATTTGAAGTCAGCGTAATCTAATTTTTTTTGCCTTCATGTTTGCAATGTTTAGATTTTGTTTCTGGATTTTGTAAAATGCAGCAAATGAGAAACAATTATGTTTTCTGTTTGTTTTTTTTTCATACCAACTAGAGTCTTGTAATCTCAATGTAAAGTCTTTATCCTTCTATAGGGATGTGCAGTACAATTTATGTCAGATATTGCTCGAGCTCTAACCCGACGGTGCGCTATGCCAAAGGGGTGGCTGGTTTGCAAGTAGCAGAGTTCTGTGCTATACCAGTCCAGAGTTTCATTATATCTTAACTAGAGCACAGGTGAAAAAAACAGCTGATGAGTGAGAGCAGGTTAGTAGCCATGATTACTGATCAGCTGTTTATTTTACCTGATCCTTAGTTAAGATATATTGAATATCTGGCCTGTTAAGGGTCCTGCGGACTCGAGTTGAGAAACACTGTATTAAAAGATCAGTAAATACAGTATATTTGCATATTCAACAAATGCAAGACAATGCAATAGCAATTAGTCTGAACTTCAAATATTTCCACTCCCATTTCATCATGTGACAGCCATCAGCCAATCACAAATGCATATTCTGTGAATTCTTGCACATGCTCAGTACGAGCTGGTGACTCAAAAAGTGTAAATATAAAAAAAACTGTGTACATTTTGTTAATGGGAGTAAATTGGAAGTTGTTTAAAATTGCTGCTCTATCTGAATTGTGAAAGTTTAATTTTGACTTGACTGCCCTTTAATGATAATGGTTTACTTCAGGTTTCAAAAACTGTTGAATTTCAAAGTAGTAGTTTAGATCAGCGGTTGCCAACCAATGGTCCGTGAACCACTGGTGGTCCATGAGAAGATGTTGGTGGTCCTTGACACTATCAAACAGGGATTAATCTCCTCTGATGGTGTCACCCCTGTCGCCACAACTCCCTACAGTGACTGGCTGGACATCAGTGAAAACCGACGGAGGAGTTAAATTACAATCTCTCTATGCACGTTGCGTAGTACTGCACAACTTGTGTAGCTAGATTGTATTTTTAACTCTCCCCGTCCGGCGCGCTTCTCGGAGGAAGATGCTTCCATTCTAAAGCCAGCAGAGGTTGGTATAGTCTTTGCTTTAAATAGTGGAAATAAAGTATATAAAAAGAAAATCTTAAAAAAAAAATCTCTCTTATATTTCATTTATTTTTTTCCCTTTACCTGTCTCTTTGTAGTTGTTTTCCTTATTCCTTCACATGGACTTACATCACTGTGTGTCTTCCTCCCCTCCATCTTCTTTTTTTTTTATTAAATATTAATTATTTTTTCTTCTAATAATTTTTCTGCGCACAAAGCCACCTGAATTCCAGTAATTGCCATCCAGCAGATCAGCGATATCCCACCAGTATTACAGTAATTGCCAGTAACATCAGTCGTGGTTAGCTCACATCCATATTGAGAGCTTTCTGATATAAACTTAATTTATGACTCCAATGTCTGTCCATAATGATAAGTAGTTTTGAATAATTCCTAACTGGGGAGGTAACTTGGAAGACTTATGGTCCTTTTAAACATAATACTTTTTTCCCCACTTTCTGCCTCTCTGTTTCCAGCTCAAAAGTTGGCACTAACCCATCATCTATCATTTAGAAGTATTCTCTCAGTTCTGTCATTCAGTTAGTTAATTCCAAAAAATTATTCTGAAAAATGTGTAAATATATACATAATGTAAACTTAGCTATGGTTATACTAGTTATGTACAGTATGTGTGTGTGTATATACTGTATATATATATATATATATATACATTATAGAGGTTTGTACCTTTTTGAAAAAATTAATGTTAGTGGTCCACGGGATTCAAAATAGTGAGTTTAGTGGTCCCTGAGGTCTGAAAGGTTGGCGACCCCTGGTTTAGATTGTGCTTGAGTGCAAAAAGAACACTAATATGGCTCCATTGCTATTCGTTAAAAGTATAGGGCATGTTAAAAAAAGATTTGCCTACATTAAGTTACATTATGTTACTCCGGTGAAATTTTAACCATCCACTTGAAATACCAGATGGTGTAATATTCTTAATGCGGCACTAAGTACAACATAACGCACCTTCGCTATTGCTGGTGCATTACTTGTAATCTTGCCAATGATAGTAACATCTCAATTTGCATTGGCACCATATTTTTTGATTCTGTAAAGCTCTGTAAATAGCTTGTAAAATGCCTCTTTCATATTGTTTTTTTTTTACCTGATTCTACTGTATGTGTAATTCAGAAAGGTCAATTAATTTAAACTATGGTTATGCAAATGGTTTGGAATGGCACTGAAAATGAAACGAGAGCTGCATACAACTTGTTTACATGTCAATCATCTCTAGAGATTAGCATCTAACCTTTACCCCAGGGTCAGATAATTGTTCTGGATGACTGGTCAAGCAAGAGTAAAGGGCCGCACAAGTCATTGTTTGTGCAAACATAATGCAGATCCTCTCACCACAAACACAGATGGACAAGTTACCTAGCTGGGAACATTCTTGTCTGCCAGCTACATGATAAAAGGAGCCTAGAGTGAGTCATGAAAAAAACTGCAATTAGAAATGGCTTATATTATCACATTCAGTGGGGGCCGGGGAGCAGCATAATGGTTGGGCCTCCAATGTGCCCCCTGACTGTACAGTGTTCTCATACTCAGGATATGACCTGACTCCAATTGGCCCCCACCAAAGCACATCCTACCCTGCCCTCAACACACCTACACCAGTCCACAACACACCCACCCCAGTCCACAACATACCCACCCTAGCCCACAATACACCCACCCCAGTCCACAATACACCCACCCCAGCCCACAACACACCTAGCCCAGTCCAAAACTCACCCACCCCAGTCCATGAAACACCCACTCCAGCCCAAAACACACCTACCCCAGCCCATAACACACCCACCTTAACCCACAATACACCCACCCCAGCCCACAACACACCCACCCTAACCCACAATGCACCCACCCCAGCCCACAATACACCCACCCTAGCCCACAACACACACACCCCAGCCCACAACACACCCACCCCAGCCCACAACACACCCACCCTAACCCACAATGCACCCACCCCAGCCCACAATACACCCACCCTAGCCCACAACACACACACCCCAGCCCACAACACACCCACCCCAGCCCACAACACACCCACCCTAACCCACAATACACCCACCCCAGCCCACAATACACCCACCCTAGCCCACAACACACACACCCCAGCCCACAACACACCTAGCTCAGTCCAAAACACACCTAGCCCAGTCCAAAAAACACCTACCCCAGTCCATGACACACCCATCCCAATCCACGACATACCCACACCATTCCACAACACACCCACCCCAGTCCACGTCACACCCACCTCAGTCCATGTCACACCCACCCCAATCCACGACATACCCATCCCAATCCACGACATAACCACCCCATTCCACAACACACCCACCCCAGTCCATGTCACACCCACCCCAGTCCATGTCACACCCACCCAAGTGCACAACACATCCACCCCAGTCCACAATACACCCACCCCAGACCATAACACACCCAACATAGTCCACGACACACTCACCCCAAACCACAACAAACCCACCCCAGTCCACCACACTCCCACCCTAGTCCACAACACACCCACCCCAGTCCACATCACACCCACCCAAGTCCAGAACACACCCAACCAAAAAATGCTTGTTAGCCTATGGTGGGCAACCAGGAACGTTTGGGAGGTATTTGTTCCTCTCCTTTATGTGGTATCTAGAGACACTACTGCATATTCCCATTGTCTCCTCTGTTGAAACTTTGCTCTTTTCCATAAGAGCAGATTCAGGCTGGTTGAAGGGCATGTTTGTGCATGAGCACTATATGTATAGCATAATTAAAAAACACTGTAGTGCTCTATACACATGTACTCTCCGAAGCCTACCTTATTATGCTGTCATGGAAAAAGTTTAAAAGGATTGCGTTGTAAGGGATACCAAAAGGAAAGGTGAATTGGATAATAAAATGAAATTGTAACATTTTTTATAAAAATGTGACTTTCTGTCTGAATCATGAAAGGTTAATTTTGACTCCCATATGCCTTTAAGAGAACAAAAGGGTATATTACAGTAAGCGGAAAATGACCATCATTATATTCAGCAAGAAGAGATATTGGTGATATACTGCAAAACACTTCTTGTCAATTTCATGCCAAATTATCTTATCAGACTCATAAATATCCATTTAACATTTTCAATTTTTAACAGCAACAGATTTTTGGCTGTCTATTGGACCTGGACAATACTTGTTTGTGGCAAAAGAAAATATAATTAGCGACATTCCTTGGCAGACAAGAATGTAGAGTTGGCCGATCCAAATAATAAATTTAGAACACTACCTATTGTGTGTAAACTAGAAAATGGAACATTACATAAAGCAGAGATATATATTGTTGTGAGGTTAACAATGTCTTTAATACAGTTATGAGCAGAAAATGGACTTGACAATCATATTTTGTATCAGTGTAAAGTTCAAAACACTACAATTTTTTTTCCTTATCAAAATGAATCCTCTAATGTAGTCTACTCAATACCCCTTCATTTAAAGGAATTATAGAGTTGAGTGCATTACAGATAATGGTGTGGAGAAATCCTATGCATTTTTTTTATTAAAGGGACACTGAACTCCATTTTTTTCTTTTGTGATTCAGATAAAGCATGTAATTTTAAGCAACTTTCTAATTTACTCCTATTATCAATTTTTCTTTGTTCTCTTGCTATCTTTATTTGAAAAAGAAGGCATCTAAGCTTTTTTTTTTAAGGACCCTGGACAGCACTTTTTTATTGGTGGATTCATTTATCTACAAATCAGCAAGGACAACTCAGGTTGTTCACCAAAAATGGGCCGGCATCTAAATTTACATTCTTGCATTTCAAATAAAGATACCAAGAGAATGAAGAAAAATTGATAATTGGAATAAATTAGAAAATTGCTTAAAATGTCATGCTCTGTCCGAATCACAAAAGAAAAAATGTGGGTTCAGTGTCCCTTTAAGATACTGTATACATTTTTTTGCTTCAAATTGCTTTCTATATAAAAACAAATCAAATCTCCTTTTAATACAATGCACACCTAGAAGATGTATATTAAATTAGAAGGAACATGTCCTGCTATGGTCAGTTATATACTAGCACAACTTAAAGGGATATGAATGGCTAAAATAAAATACTCTGCCTTATTTTATTTATTATCCTTTCTTTTTTTTTTCACTTTGGGCCACATTTATTAAAATGTGGACAGACAAAGCTGTTAGCCAGGGAACCTGACTGTTGAAATCTGAGGCTAGCAAGGTGGTATTCACTGCCCACATTTATCAATGCCCAAGCCCCTCCCCCAGCTCTCATGCAGCCAATCGAGCAAGAGCAAGGTTTTTAATTCATTCAAGATGGATGAGTCCAACTCTGAGGTTGGCTAAAGAAGCAACAGTGTCCTATGCATTTAATCCTGCAACATGGTTAAACACATAATTAAACTTGCATGATATGCAGATTGTCAGTCCCCTCCTGAGCAGTGAAAAGACAGATTAATGGTTATATAAGTATATTGTTTTTTGACTTGCTTCTCAACTGTACCCTTCTCAGGGGTGACAATACATTGTTCCTATGTGCACAACTTAAAGAGACAGCAAACACCTTTAGACTTTACATAAAATATTTAGTTATGGGCAGTGATACAACTTTGCAATATATTTTCATTATTTATTTATAAATTACTTTTCAAGTAATTTAGCTCTGAAAATTGTGGATTTTCTCATTCTCAGAACTTGAAATGAACTCTGCAGACTTATCAAGGCTACCCACTTCTATGTTGTTTTAGTTTTTTTGCATTTCCAGTGTGCAAACAATTAGGGTTGTGCTATTGCTTCGTTAGGCGTGTAATGAAAATGTGGGTATTCATTTTGTTTTAAAGGGACATTAAACACCTTGAGATGGTAATATAAAATTATAAATTGTATATATAAAAAAAGCTCTACAATATACTTTTATTATTTATTTTGTCCCGTTTTCCTTTAATTTAATTCTGAAATTGTGAGATTTTCAGTTCCTGTTAGAAATGGAAGTGCAGAACACTGTTATATTCCAGACAGCCATTGGCTGCACACTAGTGACCTATTTATAACTGCCCCTAATTGGCCACAGCAGAGAAAATAACTTAAGTTACAACATGGCAGCTCCCATTGTTTTATAGACACTAAAACTTTACACGTATTTTGCAATATTTAAATAGCTAATGAAATTTTAAAAACTACATCTACATGTTATTCCTAGACACTGTTCTCTTTAAATGCATCATTCTATCTAGTATTTGTTTAGTATTTAATGTCCCTTTAATTAAACGAATATCCGAATGAATGCACAAACTAATTTAAAGAATAACGAATATAATTCATTGAGTATATTTGTTATTCTTTAAATTCTTTAAATTCAGTGTATTACTTACCTGTAGCACGTTGAAGAGCTACGCTAATCCTCTTCTTCTTTATTGACTCCAGGGCTGCACTCCCCAGGTACATTAGCATAGAGGATGCCTTCTCCTTTAAAGCAGGCGCGGGGGGGGGGGGGCGCACTAATCCAACCTTCTTTACATCGTCCAGGGCTGCACTAATAGGAGAATCAGGACCTTGACTCTGTGAAAAAGGGTCATATTAGCCTGCCCCCTACCTGCGCTAGGAGAAGGCGTCCACTGCGTTAATATAACTGTAGTGCGCTGGGGACAAGAGTAGAGAACATGTACATTTGTTTTAACAAACTCAAATGTAAATGTTAACAAATATTTAGTATTTGATGCCTTTTTAACGAACCAAATACCGAATAGTGCAGCACACGAATATTATGAAAAACTATTTTTTTCTGAATATTCGTTCCGAATGATTCATTTGAAACAAATTAGTCAGTGCTGCACAAGTCTATACATAATTATACATATATTTGTATACACAGGTAAACTGCTTTGGAATGAACGCTTTTGTTATGAGCACAATACTATTACCTGCTAATCAATTTCCAAGCATTGGATTCCTGAAGTCATTAAAC
Organism: Bombina bombina; assembly: GCF_027579735.1. NCBI lineage: Eukaryota > Metazoa > Chordata > Amphibia > Anura > Bombinatoridae > Bombina > Bombina bombina. The sequence goes on along the minus strand of NC_069509.1, from coordinate 175,297,964 downwards.
CTCATGTAATTCACTTAGATTTGCCAGTCTCAAAATAAGCAGGTGTTTATGTTATCTGTGCGATAGGCTGCTATGGAATGCAGAAGTCAGATCTAATACAAGAGACAATCTGTTCCGCTGTCAATTATCTGCATGGTTTGCAAACACTAATGCAAACAACTCTATTTTAAGGAACACTTTCCCCAATCCATCCCAGTAGTTCCTGTACCCTATGAGTGAAGCAGCTGATTTACCCGGCAGATGGACAGAACTAATCTAATTCATGCAAATTCATGACAAATAATCTTGTAAGAGATATATTTGTGCATACTGGGAAATCTATTTTTAATCCTGGAAAAATAAACTATAAAACAGAAAAACAATAAACTGTTATGTTAACCACTTAATGCCCGAGATGGCTGCAACACATTGGCATCCATGTAGGAAGCTTGCACAAGACTGCTGCATCTTAACCCACTTCGCCACCTGTTTGTTAAATGGCAAATTTCAATTCCCCCTAGACTTTTCCAACTGGAGAAATTGGCAGTCCCTGATCTCGTGCCATTGGCTGTGAGCGAGCCGGAGCGGTGTTGCACACTAGTCGTAGTGTGCACTGAAAAATGAGGGCAGCATATTATTGCCCACTAGGGCAGACAGGGGTGACGATGTATGCCCCTGTCCACCCAGACTTTGTTAAATCTAGCTTACTGTGCATCTTCTCTGGTAACCAGTGGCAGTTCCGTGGGAGAGGGACCACGGAAGGCAATACGTTCACAATCATTAAAACTGCTACACAACTGTGCCATTAGAAAGCTTGGAACACATTTATAGGTGAGAGCTTCTGAATCTTCTGCAGTGTGTGTTGTGGCATGAAGAGCTAACATCTGACCCCTAGAGTTGGGAGAGAAACAGACAGAATATGGTGCGCACTGCGCAGTGAGGAGTAGTCAAAGCTAGGTCAAAAAGGAAGAGATAGAATCCTATCATTACTCTTTTGTGAGTATTTTCTTTACAATTACCGCTAGATTACAATCGGTAGTTTGCACTTGCGTTCAAGCAATAAAGCCGCTAGAAGTATTTTTTTGTGCTTAGTGATTTGCGCTCATATTATGAGCTGAAAGTAAAAAGATTGTGTGCTCGTGTTCGCAAAGTTGCGATAACAGACTTTGAGAGGTCGCAAATGCAAAATTGCATTCCCCCATAGACTTCAAAACCTAACACCAACGAGTTGCACGAACACGATTGTGGTTATTTAAAGATAATAAAAATTTAAAAAAAAGATAATATTGCATATTTCATAATCCATTGTTCTGCACATAGCAGAATATGTTCTATTTATTCTTAAAGAGATATTTAAATATATCTCTGATGGATTTTTGCACAAATATATATGTATACCTATATATATATATATATATATATATATATATACAGTCATGACCAAAAATATTCGCACCCCTGCATTTCTGTCAGATAATGCATCACTTCGCCCAGAAAATAGTTGCAATTACAAATGTTTAGGCATTCTCATGTTTATTTCTTTTGTTTGTATTGATATGACACAAAAAAGTGGAGAGAAAAAAAGCTAACTCTGACACATTTCACGCAAAACTCGAAAAATTGACTGTACATAATAATTGGCACCTTCTCAAAATTGTTAGAAATAATTACATTACAAGTTTGTGATGCTCCTGTAATTTGTAATTAAACTCACCTGTATCAATTAACGGGTGCTGACAATATGGAAATCACACCGGCAACCAGTTAAAATGGTGAAAAATGTACTCAACCTTTCTGTTGTGTGTCTCTGTGTGCCACATTGAGCACGGAGAAGAGAAAGAGCAGCAAAGAATTATCTGATGATTTGAGAACAAAAATTGTGGGAAAGTATGGACAATATCAAGGTTACAAGTCCATCTCCAGAGATCTTAATGTTCCTGTGTCCACTGTGCGCAACATTGTCAAGACGTTTACAGCCCATGGCACTGTAGCTAATCTCCCTGGACGTGGACGAAAGAGAAAAATTGATCAAAGATTGCAATGAAGGATTGTTCGAATGGTGGATAAAGAACCTCAATCAACTTCCAAACAAATTCAAGCTGACCTTCAGGCACACAGTACAAATGTGTCAGCTCGCATTATACGTCGGCATCTGAATGAAAAGGGACCCTATGGTAGGAGCACACGTAAAAAAGCACCCCGAAATGGTTTAAGACAAAGCGCTTGAGAGTACTGAACTTGCCAGCAATGAGTCCAGATCTCAATCCTATAGAGCACCTGGGGAGAGATCTCAAAACAGCAGTCGGGAACCTTTCCAATCTGAGAGACCTGGAGCAGTTGGCAAAAAAAGAGTGGTCATTCCAGTAGAGAGGTGTAAGGAACTCATTGATGTTTACAGGAAGCAATTGTTTTCAGTTATTTTTTCCAAGGGGTGTGCTACCAAATATTAAATTGAGGGTGCCAATAATTTTGTCCAGTCCATTTTTGGAGTTTTGCATGGAATGTGTCAGATTTTGATTTTTTTGCACCACTTTTTTTGTTTCAAACCAATACAGACAAAATAAATAAACATGAGAATGCCTAAAAATTGTAATTGCATCAATTTTCTGTGCAAAGTGGTGCATTATCTGACAGAAATGCAGGGGTGCCAATATTTTTGACCATGACTGTATATAAGAATATATATTAGAATGTGAAATATTTACAGTAAATACATAGTTAAAACCTTTTTATTAAATATAAATAATGTATAAATACAATTATACACATACAGTATAAATACATATATACACATACAGTATAAATACATATATACACATACAGTATAAATACATATATACACATACAGTATAAATACATATATACACATACAGTATAAATACATATATACACATACAGTATAAATACATATATACACATACAGTATAAATACATATTTACATACATATACATCTTTAGACATGTATATGTATTTATCTCTATGTTAAAGCCCTTTGCCTGCCTTTCTTTCGAACACCTAAGACCTCATATCTTTGAGCCCTTATAAACTTTAAATGCAATATTTTTTTAATAATTTTTATCAGACAGTTTTAATATGAGTGTAAGTGTACTTTGTGATGTATTTTTGATGGGTTTTGTGCAAATATTTTGGCGAGCGTAACAGTTACCCAGTGCTCTGAGGTCACGGTAATCATTCTGACCTAAATCGCAATTACGCTCATGTGTTTGCATTTACTTTCAATTTAATACGTACTCGAAAATCCGATATCACTCAAGTGCAAAAGATAGCGCTACATTCGTAATCTTGCCCTTAAAGGGATAGTCTAGTCAAAATTAAACTTTCATGATTCAGATAGAGCAGCAACTTTAAAGGGGCATGACATTTTAAACAACTTTCCAATTGACTTTTATCATTAAATTTGCTTTGTTCCCTTGGTGGTATTTTTGAAAAGCTAAACCTAGTTAGGCTCAAACTGATTTCTAAACCGTTGAAAACCGCCTCTTAGCTCAGAGCATTTTGAAAGTTTTTCACAGTTAGACAGTAATAGTTCATGTGTGTCATATAGATAACATTGTGCTCGCTCCCATGGAGTTATTTAGGAGTCTGCATTGATTGGCTAAAGTGCATGTCTGTCAAAAGCACTGAGGTAAGGTGGCAGTCTGCAGAGGCTTAGTTACAAGGTAATCACAGAGGTAAAACATATATTAATATAACAGTTTTATTTATGCAAAACTGGGGAATGGGTAATAAAGGGATTATCTATCTTTTAAAACAATAACAAATCTGGTGTAGACTGTCCCTTTAAGCAACTTTTCTAATTTATTTCTATTATCACATTTTCTTTGTTCTCTTGGTATCTTTATTTAAAAAAGCAAGAATGTAAGCTTAGGAGCAAGCCCATTTATTGGCTCAGCACCTGGGTAGTGCTTGCTGATTGGTGGCTGAACTAAAAATGGGCCGGCTCCTATGCTTACATTCTTGATTTTTCAAATAAAGATACCAAGAGAAAAAAAAAGAAAAAATGATAATAGGAGCAAATTAGAAAGTTGCTTAAAATTCCTGTTCTATCTGAATTATGAAAGTTTAATGTTGACTAGACTGACCCTATAATGTTTATTGGGAATTCATTTATTCAGAATCTGAGCTCGAGCCTTTCTGAAAGGAAGTGAATCAAGCAACATTTTTAAAAGCAGTCAAAATAAATAATAAATGTATATTGCAGGGTGGCTATATTTTCATTAATTACATGAATTGATTTCGTTATGGTGGATTTAATTACGGTTTAATGTTCTTTTAAGTATCTTAAAATAACACTTTCAGCACTAAATTAATAAAGAAATTCATTAACAAATAAATAAATACATAATTAAAATAATAAAAACCTACATGAATTTATCTAATTCGGTTTATAAAATGACAGTTTATTATAAATACACTGAAGTCTACAAGAATCGATATACACAATTATTAATTATGAAACTTTTTAAATGTAATATTGCATTTGATACAAAAAAATTAAAACATGTTAAATTCAATTGCGCTTGAGCAAACGTGTTTACATTCAACTTGAAAATGCGCACTTACTTCCGACGCGCACAAACACCTACGATAAACCCCTTACAAATATGTATATTAAAATATAAGTACAACAGAAATATGCACTTTCATTGGGTGCTGACATTCATGAATATCAACCACGAATATTTTTTAATTCTTCAAGCTTATGATACCTACACTATTCAATAGACCGGTCACCGCATACCATTTATACAATGAAGGGACAGCCCATTTCCTTTCAGAATTATGCCAGATTAAAATATTTCAAGATCTATGAAACAAATTTGATAAAACTGTGCAACACAAATGGATCTTCCATAATTAAACCCATGGAAGCCGATTTATCAATGTCTGGCGGACATGATGCGCTGTAGTGTATCATGTCCACCAGACATCGCTGAATGCCGACAGCATACGCTGTGGGCATTTAACATTGCACAAGCAGTTCTAGTGAACTGCTTTTGCAATGCCGCCCCCTGCAGATTTGGGGCTAGCAGGGGGTGTCAATCAACCTAATCGTACACGATCGGGCAAATTGATGTCCGCAGCCTCAGAGGCGGCGGACCAGTTAAGGAGCAGCGGTCTTAAGACTGAAGGCTCGTGTGGAAACAAGGGCATCAGGGATCATTCGGCCCTTGATAAATCGGCCCCTAAGTCTTGTCTATAACACGGAACACATAAACTGAATATGTAAGCTTGTGAATAAAATTAGCATTTGAGAAATTTCTCCCACACAAAATAAAAGCTGAATGTCATAAGCAGACCAAATGCCTTTAATTATAATTGTGTTACAATATTCAGAAGCTATTAATGAATTGTAGCTGATATTTATATTTTATTTTTGAACTGCTCATTTTCAGCTAGAAATGTATATGTCAAATAACACAGGCAAATTGGGAAACATATCATAATCTGCCATCTATAAAATAGCATAGCTTAAATGCAGTAGAATTGCATAATTAACATGTGCATAATAAAAAGATAATGCAATAGCACATACTCTGAATTTTAAATAAGCAGAAGATTTTTTTCGGACAAATGTGTTTTTTTTCCCTCACATTTTCTGGCCCCTGTATCATGTGACGAACATTAGCCAATCACAGACTAGTATACATATACCATGTGAGCTTGTGCACAGTATGATAATAGAAGGAAATTGGAAAGTGTTTTAAAATTGCTGCTCTCTCTAAATTATAAAAGTTTATTTTGACTTGAATGTCCTATTGTATAACCATATAATATATTAAATATTTTATTTAAAGGGACACTAAAGTCTAAATTAAACTTTCATGATTCAGATAGAGAACACAATTTTAAACAACTTTCCAATTCACTTCCATTATCTAAATATGCACAGTCTTTTTATTTGCACTCTTTCTGAGGCACCCACTACTAATGAACATGTGCAAGGTTCACAGAATATACGTTTATGCATTTTGTAATTGGCTGATGGCTGCTGTTACATTATACGGTGGGAAGGAAAATAAAATTGAATTTCTTACGAGTAGTAGACTTTTTCTGACAATTTCCAAGGTTAAACTAAGTGCTTTTGCATTGTCTATTTATTATGCATGTATTAGTTATGCTAGTCTACTGTGTTAGTGGCCCTTTGATATACAAAACAAATACAATTTTTATATTTAGAACACTTAATTCCATACCCAGAATTCATGCATAAAATACATAGTTTCCCTTAATGAAACTTTATTGTGTGCACAAAATTTAATGCATGAATGATAACTCAAAGTTATGAAGCTATTATCCAAATATGCAATAATATTACATTCAGAGTGACAATCCCACACGAGTACATTCTTAACCCTTTACGTGTGATTGATGGCACATTGTTGTCATCCCCACAATGACTTTAGAGATAATGGAAAGCACATGTTATCTTCCGGGGAGGGGGGGGGATAATTTAGCGCTCCACTTGTAATCTAGCCCTTAGTGTTTAATGTCCCTTTAAGGCCTAGAGATCCATAAGAACGACAATTGTCTGTTCTTTAGTATGGTGTGTGTTTCTTGTGGATATAAGGTGCTTTTTTTTATAAAAATTAAACTAAAAAACAATCTGTTTGTAGGTGAGGGTCTCTAATCACTTATAACAGGTCATCAAAAAGGCCTAGAGACCCCCAAGAATCCTTTTTTTTAAAGCCCAGAAGCCTCTAATTTAAAAATGCCCTTATATTGGTGGTAATGGTGGTAGTAATGATTTCTTAGTGTAAATAAATTTGCATTTCATTGAATAAATGTTTATCCACATAGGTTTAATTGTCGTAGGGCGCATGGTTAGAATTAAAGGGACATAATACGCATATGCTAAATCACTTGAAACTGATGCAGTATAACTGTAAAAAGCTGACAGGAAAATATCACCTGAGCATCTCTATGTAAAAAAGGAAGATATTTTACCTCACAATCTCCTTAGCTCAGCAGAGTAAGTTCTGTGTAAAAAGTTATACTTCAGTTATTGTCCAGCTGCAGGTAAAATAAAAAAAGAAGAAATGAACAGCAGCCAATCAGCATCAGCAGTGCTGAGGTCATGAACTCTTTTACTGTGATCTCATGAGATTTGACTTAACTCTCATGAGATTTCATAGTAAGCTGAATAGGGAAATAATATGAGAGTGCACAAGGCTCATCCCCTAAGATGTCCCAGGACAGACATACTAAAATGCTGCTTAGAAGTCCTTTACAATGGGATGTGGATACTGAGGAACTTTTGAGGTAAAATATCTTTCTTTTTTACATAGAGATGTTCAGGTGATATTTTTTAGTCAGCTTTTAACAGCTATGCTGCATCACTTTCAAGTGTTTAAACATTTGGGTATTATGGCCCTTTAAGGTTACTTGAGTTGTGGGGAAGGTGTAGATAGGGTTATTGTGGTGGAGAGAAGCTAGATGAGCACTGGTTACAGTTAAAATGCTGCAGGAGCTTCCGTACAACTGTTGCTGGATTTAAAGGTCTATAAAACACTGGTACTGGCAGATTTGTTTTCATAGAGGATCCTTTATAGCAACTTCAATCGGATCTATCACCCATTTTGTAGTAAAGGACTATTGCACTTTAACATTTTTTTTGAGCTTTCATTCTTATTTGTTTCATAGGAACTATCCCCAAGTAAACAATGACGAGAGACTTTTGCTGTAATCTTCCTTTACTTCCCATCTTTGATCATGTTACTTTGATAATTGTCTTGAATAACTCAAACAGAAAAAAATAACTGTCAAGTTATTTCTATTTACTTAATCTTCCTAATTAAAACGTGTATGCAAATTAAAATGCATTTGTGGGTAGAGGTTAATATCCTGCTGGTTAAAGCCTGGAATTAATTTCTTATGACTACATTTAAGCACTCTTTAATTTTGCATTAAAAAGAAGAAATGGTGCATAGGGCATCTGACAGACTAACGCTTGCTTTATGCAAATCCCGTGTTCCATTACCGACAAATTTAACAACACTTGGGTCAAACAGCAGGCAAAACAGATTTTAAAGATGTTAAGATTTTGAAAATATTCCCCCTTGTTGTACGCTTCTAATTTTCCAAAAAAATGAAAATTGTAATGTTTAGATATCTCAGAGTGTGATTAAAACAGCAGTGAAATGGATAGAGGCCAATAAAAGTTCCTTTTCAGATTAATGTATGATTAAAAGAGCATATATATAAAAAAAACTTAGCACTCTGGAAATGGCAAAGTTGCTCCTCTTGAAAACACCAAAGGCACCACTGCCTCTATCTACTGTTCCCCAGAATTACCCCTCTTGTGCAAAACTCTTATATTGGATTGGCAGTCAGCGCTTCTGGGAGTGCATATCTGGAAAGTAAATATTTCATCCAATGCATTAAACTGATCTGAATGAGTTTAAAGGGACATAAAACAGGTTGAGATCTGTGCATATCCTAAAATGGCTAATTAATTAAAAATAGTTTGCATAAAAAATTGTTTAAAAATTGCTGGCAAGTTTTTTAAAATAATTTTCAAAAAAGGAATTACATACAGTAGCTAAGCTGCCTGGAGCAGCCAACTCTACCACTCCCCCCCTTATCAGTGTTTAGACACAGACATTGTATTTCAACCGAGTTCACAGCTTCTAGACATGCTCCAGTAGATAATCCATATGCACTTTTACATTCTACTAAAACAACAGTAGATATAGATAAAGCCATAAAAGGAAATGTGTGTGTGAGGGGGGGGGGGGTGTTAGAGCTTTACAATTCAGAAACTAAAAAGAAAGTGTTAATGGTGAACCACTGCAGTTTAAATTTGCAGGTAGAGTAATTAAAGTACATATTATTATATATTGTCTCTATCCCAACTTTTTTTTTTTTATATCCCTTTAATGTATTGAATGCAGTGATTGGAGAAAAGTGAAAACCTCAGTTTCTCATGACATTGTAGGTCTCAGTGTTATGTTAAAAACACTTGTAAGAGTTGAATGTCTTTTCCATGTTGTTTCTTACACATCTATCAGTATACAAAGATTTTTTATTTATGTCATCAATGTATCGATTATATTTGTATTTGTAAATCTCCAAAAAAAAATGTTTTAAAGCAAACTACCTGAAAAAATGATGACAAGTAAAAGTTGTTTTTAAATTTAAACTAATATAGAAGTATCAATTGTGTGTTTTTCTTTAGAATGTGTTTGTTTGCCTCTTTCTTTTAAGACGTTACATAATAGCACCAGGGATCAAAAATAAAGTATAAAAGTACATGCTAATAAAAATGCATGTTGTAAAAATACATTTAAAATGTACTTATATAGGTTAATGTTGTATATGGCAAATTAAAAAAAACTAAAATGTATATGTTTTATGATTATGTATTGTTGCAAAAGATGAATTTCATAATAATTATTACTATTCTAAGATAAAGGAAAAATCACACAATTCCATAATTTAATAGTGAATGTTGTGATGTTGCTAGGCAACACAATCTCAAGCAAAACTAAACCTTCTAAAATTTACATTTTGATACATAGAATGTGCTCCTGTTTCCTACATGTTAAAAAGTTACACATATCCCAGCAGATGGGGTATTTTGAATAATAATATTATTAGTGAAGAGCTTTCTGATGCCAACTCATGAACACAAAAACATCCTGAGTATAATTTGTTTTTGTCACTGAGCTGTTGCAGAGGGCATACACACAGCCGGGCATCAGCCAACGCTCTATAACATTTATTACTTAAACTTATACAGGAGCACGTATTGGCAGCTTGACAGTGTCATTTGTAAAAAGGACTTTTATCATCTAAATTCTCTTTGAAAAAAAATGAGTTATAGAGTCTGAGAAAGTCCTTTGTGTTCCAACATTTCAAGGTGATGTGAGCCTATTATTTTGTCCCAGTTTCCAAGCAGCATGATCAGCAAAATATAACCTGTGCTTGTTTCACTCTATGATTTACAATTAACTTCTTGGCTGCCAAGGATGGCTGTCAAGAGGTTAAATATAATGTTGTGTAACATGCACAAAAAATGACAGCTTTTATAGTTTTAATATGTTTCAAGTAAAACGTACTGTGAGAACATTTTTGTGTGTGGGGGGGGTGGGGGGGTGGTTCTTTAGGGAGGGGAGTAGGGGGGCAAAGAGTTTTTGTTACTTTTGTTGCTAAGAGGCACTTATGATCCCATGCTCTGAAAAGATTTGACAACTCTAGTTGAGAAATGCTACATTGTTACAACAGCAAGCTGAGCCAGAAAAAATGATGACATCAAACCCTATTTTTTTCTTTCTTAATTCAGATAGAGGATACAATTCCAAACAAATTTCTAATTTACTTGTAATATAAAATTATATTTATTCTCTTGGTATCCTTTGTTGAAAAGCATGGATGTAAACTCAGGAGCATGCACGTGTCTGAAGCACTATATGTCAGCAGTTTTGCAAAAATAACTGTATGAAAGATTGCAGGCTAAATAACTGTATATGTGTGATTGCAGGCTATATAACTGTATATGTGGATTCACAAGCTTTAGAACTGTATGCGTGTGATTGCAGGTTATATAACTGTATGCGTGTGATTGCAGGCTATATAACTGTATATGTGTGATTGCAGGCTATATAACTGTATATGTGTGATTGCAGGCTATATAACTGTATATGTGTGATTGCAGGCTATATAACTATATATGTGTGATTGCAGGCTATATAACTGTATATTTGGGATCACAGGCTATATAACTGTATATGTGGATTCACAAGCTTTAGAACTGTTTGCGTGTGATTGCAGGTTATATAACTGTATCCGTGTGATTGCAGGCTATATAACTGTATGCGTGTGATTGCAGGCTATATAACTGTATATGTGTGATTGCAGGCTATATAACTATATATGTGTGATTGCAGGCTATATAACTACATATGTGTGATTGCAGGCTATATAACTGCATATGTGTGATTGCAGGCTATATAACTGTATATGTGTGATTGCAGGCTATATAACTGTATATGTGTGATTGCAGGCTATATAGCTATATATGTGTGACTGCAGGCTAAATAACTGTATATGTGTGATTGCAGGCTATATAGCTGTATATGTGTGATTGCAGGCTATATAACTGTATATGTGTGATTGCAGGCTATATAGCTATATATGTGTGACTGCAGGCTAAATAACTGTATATGTGTGATTGCAGGCTATATAACTGTGTATGTGTGATTGCAGGCTACATAACTGTGTGTGTGTGATTGCAGGCTATATAACTGTATATGTGTGATTGCAGGCTATATAACTGTATATGTGTGATTGCAGGCTATATAACTGTATATGTGGGTTCACAAGCTTTATAACTGTATATGTGGTGATTGCAGGCTATATAACTGTATATGTGTGATTGCAGGCTATATAACTGCATATGTGTGATTGCAGGCTATATAATTGTATATGTGTGATTGCAGGCTAAATAACTTTATATGTGTGATTGCAGGCTATATAACTGTATATTTGGGATCACAGGCTATATAACTGTATATGTGGATTCACAAGCTTTAGAACTGTATGTGTGTGATTGCAGGCTATATAACTGTATGTGTGTGATTGCAGGCTATATAACTGTATATGTGTGATTGCAGGCTATATAACTGTATATTTGGGATCACAGGCTATATAACTGTATATGTGGATTCACAAGCTTTAGAACTGTTTGCGTGTGATTGCAGGTTATATAACTGTATCCGTGTGATTGCAGGCTATATAACTGTATGCGTGTGATTGCAGGCTATATAACTGTATATGTGTGATTGCAGGCTATATAACTATATATGTGTGATTGCAGGCTATATAACTACATATGTGTGATTGCAGGCTATATAACTGCATATGTGTGATTGCAGGCTATATAACTGTATATGTGTGATTGCAGGCTATATAACTGTATATGTGTGATTGCAGGCTATATAGCTATATATGTGTGACTGCAGGCTAAATAACTGTATATGTGTGATTGCAGGCTATATAGCTGTATATGTGTGATTGCAGGCTATATAACTGTATATGTGTGATTGCAGGCTATATAGCTATATATGTGTGACTGCAGGCTAAATAACTGTATATGTGTGATTGCAGGCTATATAACTGTGTATGTGTGATTGCAGGCTACATAACTGTGTGTGTGTGATTGCAGGCTATATAACTGTATATGTGTGATTGCAGGCTATATAACTGTATATGTGTGATTGCAGGCTATATAACTGTATATGTGGGTTCACAAGCTTTATAACTGTATATGTGGTGATTGCAGGCTATATAACTGTATATGTGTGATTGCAGGCTATATAACTGCATATGTGTGATTGCAGGCTATATAATTGTATATGTGTGATTGCAGGCTAAATAACTTTATATGTGTGATTGCAGGCTATATAACTGTATATTTGGGATCACAGGCTATATAACTGTATATGTGGATTCACAAGCTTTAGAACTGTATGTGTGTGATTGCAGGCTATATAACTGTATGTGTGTGATTGCAGGCTATATAACTGTATATGTGTGATTGCAGGCTATATAACTGTATATGTGGGTTCACAAGCTTTATAACTGTATATGTGGTGATTGCAGGCTATATAACTGTATATGTGTGATTGCAGGCTATATAACTGCATATGTGTGATTGCAGGCTATATAATTGTATAGTCGTGATTGCAGACAATATAACTGTATTTGTGTGATTGCAGACTATGAGGCCTATTTAACAAAGGTCTGTCGCACCTGATCCGACAGTGCGAATCAGGTCCGACAGACCTCGCTGAATGCGGAGAGCAATACGCTCTCCGTATTCAGCATTGCACCAGCAGCTCTTGTGAGCTGCTGGTGCAACGCCGTCCCCTGCAGATTCACAGCCAATCGGCCGCCAGCAGGGAGGTGTCAATCAACCCGATCGTAAAAATATATAAATATTTGAAAGGAAGCTGTTATGTTAATTGGCTGCATTGGATGTCAATCATACTAATGGGCAACAAGATCACATTGGGAGTCTGTTAAGACCGGATAACTACTTAGAGCTAAAACTGAAAGTAAAAAGGAGAGGAATCACTCTAAGGAAAGCAATCTCCTATCTCACTGATCTGTGTCACTAAAGAGGTGATGTTTTATGCATATGACAAATTATACATGCTCTTTATATAATGATATGTACATATTTTTTTGTTTTACTGAGCTAATTAAAAAAGGTGCTTTATAAAACTTGGGTTTCCACATACTAAGGAACAGGTTTTCTGGTAAGGACTGTTGAATAAAAAAAAATCTTTTTGATATTATGCTTTTTTTTTTTTTGTATTTATTTACTTATTGTTTAATAAAGGTTAAAGGGACAGTATACACTCATTTTCATATAACTGCATGTAATAGACACTACTATAAAGAATAAGATGCACAGATACTGATATAAAAATCTAGTATAAAACTGTTTAAAAACTTACTTAGAAACTCTCAGTTTAGCTCTGTTGAAAAGGTAGTTGGAAAGCCCACTGCAAGTGGGAAATATCAGACACTCCCCCCCTCCCCCTTCTTTTGCATATGAAAAGACACTTTACATAAACAGGAGCAAGTAGGTATCTGACGGTATTCACATAAAACTTTGGGGCTTGATTAGGAGTCTGAAATTCAGAGCAATGTTATTTAAAAATATGAAAAACTATACTTTTTTTAAAAAAAAAAAAAAACTTTATGGGCTATATAAATAGATCATCTACAAAACATTTATGCAAAGAAAAAATGAGTGTATAATGTCCCTTTAATAGTGATGGGTGTGTGTATGTGTAATTTATTCCATAATGATAATGGCAAGTTTTCACAAACTCACATGTGAGTGCTTGTGTCTGCTATTACTGCCTGAGTGTGTGTGTGTGCCTATCTATCCCTGCCTGTGTGTGTGTGTCTGCTATTACTGCCTGAGTGTGTGTATGCCTATCTATCCCTGCCTGTGTGTGTATGCCTATATATCCCTGCCTGTGTGTGCATGTCTCTGTCTATTACTGTCTGTGTGTGAATGTCTTTGTCTATTACTGTCTGTGTGTGCATGTCTCTGTCTGTTACTGCCTGTGTGTTCATGTCTCTGTTTATTACTGCCTGTGTGTGCATGTCTGTCTATTACTGCCTGTGAGTGCATGTATCTGTCTATTACTGTCTGTGAGTGCATGTCTCAGTCTATTACTGTCTGTGAGTGCATATCTCTGTCTATTACTGCCTGTGAGTGCATGTATCTGTCTATTACTGTCTGTGAGTGCCTGTCTCAGTCTATTACTGTCTGTGTGTGCATGTCTGTCTATTACTGCCTGTGAGTGCATGTATCTGTCTATTACTGTCTGTGAGTGCATGTCTCAGTCTATTACTGTCTGTGTGTGCATGTCTGTCTATTACTGCCTGTGAGTGCATGTATCTTTCTATTACTGTCTGTGAGTGCATGTCTCAGTCTATTACTGTCTGTGTGTGCATGTCTGTCTATTACTGCCTGTGAGTGCATGTATCTGTCTATTACTGTCTGTGAGTGAATGTCTCAGTCTATTAATGTCTGTGAGTGCATATCTTTGTCTATTACTGCCTGTGAGTGCATTTATCTGTCTATTACTGTCTGTGAGTGCATGTCTCAGTCTATTACTGTCTGTGAGTGCATATCTCTGTCTATTACTGCCTGAATGTGCATGTCTCTGTCTATTACTGTGTGTGTGTGCATGTCTCTGTCTATTACTGCCTGTGTGTGCATGTCTCTGTCTATTACTGCGTGGGTGTATAGTATATTTGAAAAATAAACAACTAATACAGTTCTTTATCAAATTATTTATGTGCAAAAATCTCATAGATTTTAATAGTGAATTTTGTAAAAAATAAAATTGGTATAGCTTTTCTAAATAATTGTAATAGACCCCTAAATAAGTTACAAATACACCTAGTGACATATTGCAATCCTTTAGAAAATCTTACCTGATTACTTTTCTGCAAAGTTCAACTTTAAAGTGTATTGGACGTAGATACATTTTGGATAATAATTTAAAGGGATTGATATGCATTAAACAAATAAATATGCATAGCTATGAGAAAAGTATAAATATAATGGCAATTAGTAAAAGATATTTTTTGGTAATATCAATATATTTGGAAAAAACATTGTTGTAGAAAAAGGACATATTTAAAGGGATAGGAAAGTCAACTTTCATAATTCAGGATACAGCAAAACATTTTAAGACAATTCTATTATTCTTGTTCTCTTGGTATGCATTGTTGAAAAGCATATGTACATATCCTTAGCAGCAGCAATGCACTACTAGGAGCTAACTGGTGGTTGGCCGCAACACAATTTGTCTCTTGTCATTTGCTCACCAGGTGTGTTCAGCTAGGTCCCAGTAGTGCACTGCTGCTTTGGAGCTGACCTCTAAATGACAGAGTGACATGCAAGGTCTAGGAGGGGGACTTTAGAATCTGTGAGGGGGCGCATTTTGGAATTTTGCCCTGGGAGCCAGATTCTCTAGAAACGGCCCTGTTGCAGGCTATATAACTGTATACGTGTGATTGCAGACTATACAATTGTATTGACTCCTTACCTTTGCACCTAGTTTTATGGCTTACAAATAAAGTAATTGTTTTTACTTTTTTCACACTGACTGGCTTAAAGGAATAGTAAACCCCAATTTTCTTTTCATGATTCAGATAGAGCATACAATTGTAAGCAACTTTCTAATTTACTCCTATTATCACTTTTTCTTCCTTCTCTTGGTATCTTTATTTAAAAAGCAGAAATGTATTTTTAAGCGCCGGCACATTTTTGGTTCAGAACCTGGGTTGCACTTGCTTATTGGTGGCTTAATGTAACTAACCAATCAGCAAGTGCAACCCAGGTTCTGAAACAAAAATGGTCCGGCTCTTAAACATACATTTCTGCTTTTTTGGGGGGTTAACTATCCCTTTAAGTTGTCATTTTGAGTGCAAGGAACTTTGTAAATTGTTGCTGTGCTGTTTATGTTAGTGGTGGCGAGGCTTCCAATTCCTGGGCACCAGTGTTAGGAGATTTTGTTCCTGGGGGCATGGAGTGCAGATATGTGGCGTAAAGATTGTTTAAAGGGATAGTAAACCCAAATTATTATTTTGTGGTTCACATAGAGCAGCAATTTTAAACAACTTACTATTATACTCCTATTATAATTTTTTTTCTTTGTTCTCTTGCTATCTTTATTTTAAAAAAGCAGATATGTAAAGCTTAGGAGTCTGTCCATTTTAGGTTCAGCACCCTGGATAGCGCTTGCTTATTAGTGGTTACATTTAGCCACAAATATGCAAGCGTAACCCAGGTGCTGAACCATTGCAGGCTGTATAACTGTATATGCGGGATTGCAGGCTATGTAACTGCGCATGTGAGACCACCAGGGGGCTATGTAACTGCGCATGTGAGATTGCAGATTATATATAGTGCAGGAAATTTAACTGAAGGGTTGCAATGAAAGATTACTATGCCTCATAGTTTAATCCAATACATATCCAAGGCATCCGCAATCCTCCCACCCTGCATCATACCTCAAAGTGCCTTGCAACACTGGAACTGGGTTTGCACCATAGGTCTCATACAGGCTTTTGAGTAAGACAGTTTGATTTTGATATAAAGTTATTGTGGTAGTGGCCTGCCTAGTATCCTTCTCCAGTAAATATATTTATTTAAGCATCAACATTGCTGGTGATGAAATGACAAGCTTTAATGAATTTGAACATATAATCTTATTAATGCCCCTTTAAGTGATACTGGATAGTAAACAACAAACTCAGGGTGGGAATCTACTTAGGTGGCATTTGGAGCCTACCAATGCCTGTAATGGGCTCGGTGGTACATTTGCTTTGTAATACATATATACCTGTATATATTTTCAGTAAGGCTGTAACCAGTTCAACTTCTTAGTGAATCATTTAAATATACATACAAATTATATATCATTGCTATAAACACTATTGCTATATAGTACTCCAGACACATGCATGCTTCTGAGCCTACCTCAGTATGCTCCCATGGAAAATATATGGAAGGTTTTTACAGTAAATGTTAAAAAAAGAAAAGAAAAAAAAGTGTAAAAAATGAACAGACCCCCTTTTCTGTGCTTTGTGTTTATGACAGATATACATGTAGCTCAATGGGTTTTGTGCTGTCAAGTGGCTGAATTTGATATTCATTACACGCTTCAAATAATTCCTTTTTACGTCTAACAAATTAACAATCAAGTAGCTTATGTGGCTGATTGCAGAAGTGATGTACTTCACACTGCATGTAACAAACAAATTCCATTTTGTCCTGTACGCTCAGTTAAAAAAAAATCTAATATATAAATGTGTGTGTATAGATATACACAGTATCTCAAAAAAGTGAGTACACCCCTCACATTTTTGTAAATTTTTAATTATATCTTTTCATGTGACAACACTGAAGAAATGACACTTGCAATTTACTTACAATTTAAAGTAGTGAGTGTACAGCCTGTATAACAGTGTAAATGTGCTGTCCCCTCAAAATAACTCAACACACAGCCATTAATGTCTAAACCGTTGGCAAGAAAAGTGAGTACATCCCTAAGTAGAAATGTCCAAATTGGGCCCAATTAGTCATTTTCCCTTTAACGTGTCATGTGACTTGTTAGTGTTAAAAGGTCTCCGGTGTGAATAGGGAGCAGGTGTGTTAAATTTGGTGTTATCGCTCTAACACTCTCTCATTCTGGACACTGGAAGTTCAACATGGCACCTCATAGCAAAGAACTCTCGGAGGATCTGAAAAAAAGAATTGTAGCTCTACATAAAGATGGCCTAGGCTATAAGAAGATTGTCAAGGCCCTGAAACTGAGCTGCAGCACGGTGGGCAAGACCATACAGCGTTTTCACAGGACAGGTTCCACTCAGAACAGGCCTCGCCATGGTCGACCAAAGAAGTTTAGTACACGTGCTCAGCATCATATCCAGAGGTTGTCTTTGCTGCAGAGGTTTAAGGGGTGGGGGGGTCAGCCTGTCAGTGCTCAGACCATAAGCAGGCACACTGCATCAAATTGGTCTGCATGGCTGTCGTCCCAGAAGGAAGCCTCTTCTAAAGATGATGCACAGTTTGCTGAAGACAAGAAGACTAAGGACATGGATTACTGGAACCATGTCTTGTGGTCTGATGAGACAAAGATAAACTTATTTGGTTCAGATGGTGTCAAGCGTATGTGGTGGCAACCAGGTGAGGAGTACAAAGACAAGTGTGTCTTGCCTACCGTCAAGCATGGTGGTGGGAGTGTCATGGACTGGGCCTGAATCAGTGCTGCCAGCACTGGGGAGCTACAGTTCATTAAGGGAACCATGAATGCCAACATGTACTGTGACATACTGAAGCAGAGCATGATTCCCTACCTTTGGAGACTGGGATGCAGGGTAGTATTCGAACATGATAAAGACCCCAAACACACCTCCAAAATGACCACTGCCTTGCTAAAAAAGCTAATGGTAAAGGTGATAGACTGGCCAAGCATGTCTCCAGACCTAAACACTATTGAGCATCTGTGGGGCATCCTCAAATGGAAGGTGGAGGAGCGCAAGGTCTCTAACATCTACTAGTTTTGTGATGTCGTCATGGAGGAGTGGAAGAGGACTCAAGTGGCAACCTGTGCAGCTCCGGTGAGCTCCATGCCTAAGAGGGTTAAGGCAGTGCTGGAAAATAATGGTGGCCACACAAAATATTGACACTTCAGGCCCAATTTGGACATTTCCACTTAGGTGTGTACTCACTTTTGTTGCCAATGGTTTAGACATTAATGGCTGTGTGTTGAGCTATTTTGAGGGGACAGCAAATTTACACTGTTATACAGGCTGTACACTCACCACGTTACATTGTAGCAAAGTCTCATTTATTTAGTGTTGTCACATGAAAATATTTACAAAAATGTGAGGGGTATACTCACTTTTGTGAGATAGTGTATATATATATATATATATATATATATACAGGGAGTGCAGAATTATTAGGCAAGTTGTATTTTTGAGGATTATTTTTATTATTGAACAACAACCATGTTCTCAATGAACCCAAAACACTCATTAATATCAAAGCTGAATAGTTTTGGAAGTAGTTTTTAGTTTGTTTTTAGTTATAGCTATTTTAGGGGGATTTCTGTGTGTGCAGGTGACTATTACTGTGCATAATTATTAGGCAACTTAACAAAAAACAAATATATACCCATTTCAATTATTTATTTTTGACAGTGAAACCAATATAACATCTCAACATTCACAAATATACATTTCTGACATTCAAAAACAAAACAAAAACAAATCAGTGACCAATATAGCCACCTTTCTTTGCAAGGACACTCAAAAGCCTGCCATCCATGGATTCTGTCAGTGTTTTGATCTGTTCACCATCAACATTGCGTGCAGCAGCAACCACAGCCTCCCAGACACTGTTCAGAGAGGTGTACTGTTTTCCCTCCTTGTAAATCTCACATGATGGACCACAGGTTCTCAATGGGGTTCAGATCAGGTGAACAAGGAGGCCATGTCATTAGATTTTCTTCTTTTATACCCTTTCTTGCCAGCCACGCTGTGGAGTACTTGGATGCGTGTGATGGAGCATTGTCCTGCATGAAAATCATGTTTTTCTTGAAGGATGCAGACTTCTTCCTGTACCACTGCTTGAAGAAGGTGTCTTCCAGAAACTGGCAGTAGGACTGGGAGTTGAGCTTGACTCCATCCTCAACCCGAAAAGGCCCCACAAGCTCATCTTTGATGATACCAGCCCAAACCAGTACTCCACCTCCACCTTGCTGGCGTCTGAGTCGGACTGGAGCTCTCTGCCCTTTACCAATCCAGCCACGGGCCCATCCATCTGGCCCATCAAGACTCACTTTCATTTCATCAGTCCATAAAACCTTAGAAAAATCAGTCTTGAGATATTTCTTGGCCCAGTCTTGACGTTTCAGCTTGTGTGTCTTGTTCAGTGGTGGTCGTCTTTCAGCCTTTCTTACCTTGGCCATGTCTCTGAGTATTGCACACCTTGTGCTTTTGGGCACTCCAGTGATGTTGCAGCTCTGAAATATGGCCAAACTGGTGGCAAGTGGCATCTTGGCAGCTGCACGCTTGACTTTTCTCAGTTCATGGGCAGTTATTTTGCGCCTTGGTTTTTCCACACGCTTCTTGCGACCCTGTTGACTATTTTGAATGAAACGCTTGATTGTTCGATGATCACGCTTCAGAAGCTTTGCCATTTTAAGAGTGCTGCATCCCTCTGCAAGATATCTCACTATTTTTGACTTTTCTGAGCCTGTCAAGTCCTTCTTTTGACCCATTTTGCCAAAGGAAAGGAAGTTGCCTAATAATTATGCACACCTGATATAGGGTGTTGATATCATTAGACCACACCCCTTCTCATTACACAGATGCACATCACCTAATATGCTTAATTGGTAGTAGGCTTTCGAGCCTATACAGCTTGGAGTAAGACAACATGCATAAAGAGGATGATGTGGTCAAAATACTAATTTGCCTAATAATTCTGCACTCCCTGTATATATATACACACACACAAATAATATATATATATATATATATATATATATATATATATATATATATATACACACACACACAAAAATAATATATATATATATATATATATACAGTATATACACACAAATATAAACAATAGTAATTAGAATTTTATGTTAGCTAATGTTCTGTTTTTAAAGAGACACAAAACTTTTTTTTTTCTTTCATGATACAGCTAGAACATATGATTTAAAAAAAAAATCCAATTTACTTCTATTTTCAATCTTGCCTCATTCACTTGGTGTCCTATCTGATCTATATATATTTTTGTACCAAATATTATTAAAATGATATTGTAGACAATTTACTTCTATTTTCAATCTTGCCTCATTCACTTGGTGTCCTATCTGATCTATATATATTTTTGTACCAAATATTATTAAAATGATATTGTAGATAATTAAGATAATTAAATAATAGAAGTAATTGGAAAGTTATTTAAAATTGCATAGTTCCACTGCTTAGGGTGTCTGAGTAACTGGTGACTATGGGCACTAATTATGTAAATCCTGCTAACCTTCCAGTAAGTTACATGTCAGCCTATTGTCTTGCAATTATAATATCTTTTAAATGCAAATATTATCACCGAAAATAATAAGATAAAGTAATTTACAACCGTAGCTCTTTATCTACAATAATGACATTAGCAATATGATCAGTTTTGCACTGCTATGAGGATCAGATCTCATTTAGACAGATGGCCAAACAATCTATAAACATATATCCACAGTTCTATGGCCACACCCCGATATCTACACCAGTGGACAGCCCTAACCCACTGAAGCTGCCAAGCCCCGTCCCCCAAGTGCAACCTAATAATGCCCCTGTTCTGCGATTTGCCCTTTTGGTCGCACTAACACCTTTCTATAGTAACACTTTGCAGTTCTCTTTGAAAACCAATAGCATAAAACATTTTTTTTGTGTTGACGTTACAGCAAGCTGACTAGGGATGATGCATTTAAAAGTAAATATGACCATATTTAAAGGGACAGTCTAGTCAAAATTAAACTTTCATGATTCAGGACATGCAATTTTAAACAACTTTCCAATTTACTTTTATCATCAAATTTACTTTGTTCTCTTGGTATTCTTTGTTGAAAGCTAAACAGAGGTAGGCTCATACGCTAATTTCTAAGCCCTTGAAGGCAGCCTTTTATCTCAGTGCATTTTGATAGTTTTTCACAGCTAGACAGTGCTAGTTCAGGTGTGCCATATAGATAACATTTTGCTTGCTCCGGTGTTGTTATTTATGAGTCGGCACTGATTCGCTGAAATACACGTCTCAAAAACAATGAAATAAGGGGCCAGCCTGCAAAGACTTAGATACAAGGGGGCATATTTATCAAGCTCCGAATGGAGCTTGATGCCCCGTGTTTCTGGCGAGCCTGGAGGCTCACCAGAAACAGCAGTTATGAAGCAGCGGTCACAAAGACCGCTGCTCCATAACCTGTCCGCCTGCTCTGAGCAGGCAGAAAGACTTCGCCTGAACTAAACCCGGTCGAGTACGATGTGGCGGCCCATTGGCCGCGAGTCTGCAGGGGGCGGAGTTGCACCAGTAGCTATGGTGCAATGCTGAATACAGAGAGCGTATTGCTCTCCGTATTCAGCGAGGTCTGTCGGACCTGATCCGCACTGTCGGATCAGGTCCGACAGACCTTGATAAATAGAGGCCAAGGTAATCACAGAGATAAAAAGTATATTAATATAACTGTGTTGGTTATGAAAATGGGTAATAAAGGGATTATCTATATTTTTAAACAATAAGGGCAAGATTACAAGTGGAGCGCTAAATATCGCTTTCATGAAAGTAATATTTGCGCTCCACTGTGTAATACCAGCACACGCTAATGTGCGCTGTTATTTCAAGTTCACAGCAATGCAAACACAACTTCGTGTTCACATTGCTGGGAAGCATTGCGAACATGAGAGTACGCTTCCATAGGCTTAGAACATCGTGCAGCAAAGGGGGTAAGTAGCCCAGCGATGGCAGCAATTATATATATATATATATATATATACATATTAACACATAAATATATATGTATATAAGCATATATATAACTTTACCCCCAAAATACTGCCTAGCGCAGTTATTTTACTAAAAAATAAAGATGCTACTATCTTTATTTTTTAATAACATACACTACACAGTATTTTGGGGGCATTTGGTGCACATTTATAGAATTAATGAGAGATCGAGCTAACGGTAGCAATAACCAACCATTTGTAATGGCTTATTAATAATCGCACGCCCGCAAACGGGCAAATTTGTAATCTAGCCCTCAATATTTTCAAGAAAACTGTCCCTTTAAATAGTTAAAGTTTTGCATCTTTATATTTATTAAAAATATATTGTTTTGTTTTTGTTTCAATGCACAACTTAGCTTGCCAAAAATAAATGAGACAATTTATGTTATAATAAAAATACTCTGAGCCTGCATTTGACTCATTTGTATGCACAGACATTTACAGAAAGCTTGTATTAGAAAGAAGGCATTCATTTATCTAATTACTGAAAGCCCATGGAATATTAATATCTGTGTCTGCCATTTTTTTTTCTTTACAAATGAATGTTCCATTTTATTAAATTAAATGCAACATTTGAATATTGAATGTAACATTCAATTGAAAAAAAAAATTCAATATATTCAGGCTATTTTGAAATGAAATAAACTACAATCATTTGGCTTTTATTTGAAATGGACAAAAGCAATCACCATTCATTATTTTTAAACTATGTACAAAATGTTCCAAAATCTTCCTCCATACCTAATTATACATTTTTGTATTGTTTGGAAAAAAAAAAATTTGCGCTAGCATTAACCCGAATAGCACAAAAAAACGAACTTAATTTTTTGTGTGCATGTATTCCCTCATAAAAAATATTGGTGAAAAAAAAGTGGAAAATAAAACTAACACCCGAGATCACGCAAACTCCATCGCATTTTCACATTCCCCATAGAAGTCAATGGAGAGAAAAAACACCCATCGCGCAAACAACATAGCATATTCGCATTAGAAAATCTGAAATATTTACAGTAAATACATAGTTAAAATCTTTATTAAATATGAATATTGCATAAATATGTTTTATCATGTTTTCATCTACTTAATGGCAAAGGGCTGTAATGCACATATATATATATATATATATATATATATATATATATATATATATATATTGATATAATATATATATATATATATATATATATATATTGATATATATATTTATATGTTTATTAATGTGTATATATATATTAATGTTTTTATATGTGTATATTTGACTGTAAATACATATATACACATATAAATACATTAAAATATATGTACACATATATATATTTATATATATATATATACACACACACATACAAATACATCTTAAGCAATGTATATGTATGTGTCTTAATGCTAAAGCCATTTGCCTGCCTTTTTTTTTCTAACAGCCGAGGTCTCATATCTTTGAGCCCTTATAACTTTTTTGGGCAATATTTTTTAAAATAATTTTTATTAGACAGTGTTAATATGAGTGTAACTGTACTTTGTAATATATTTTTGAAGTGTTTTGTGCAACCTTTTGTTTCAGAAAACTGTTAACCACAGCTGAGATTGCGGTAAGGATTGAAACTTAAAGGGACATGACACCCACATTTTTTCTTTCATGATTTAGAAAGAGAATGCATTTTTAAACATCTTTCTAATTTACTTCTATTATCTAATTTGTTTTATTCTCTTGATATTCTTTGCTGAAAAGCATATCTAGATATGCTCAGCAGCTGCTGATTGGTTGCTGCACATAGAAACCTCATGTGATTGGCTCACCCATGTGCATTGCTTTTTCTTCAACTAAGGATATCTAAAAAATGAAGCAAAATAAATAATAGAAGAAAATTGTAATGTGGTTTAAATTTGCATGTCTATCTGAATCATTAAAGAAAGATTTTGGGTTTAGTGGCCCTTTAAATGCAAACGTTAATAAAAGTAAAATATAGATCGCATCGTTTTCTTCTCTTATAGTTGAAATGTAAATGGCAATTTCGCTCAACTTGTAATATCAGCGGAATGAAAATGTCCCGCAAAAACATGATTGGGCTAGCACAAAACCATTTGCGCCTCACTTGTAATCTAGCCCTTATTTTAGTACATTCTAATGCATGTCTGTATTTTAAAACAGATTCACTTCTGCTAACATTGAATCCATTGAAAATGACATCAAAGGCTCTATTTTGCACCACTGATTCTCCTGTACTATGCTTGTCTTCAGTCCAAATTTTTTTTAATTTTTGTTTCAGCAGGTGATAGAGTCAATCAAAAGCCATATAATCAGGGAAACCTTAACTAAGATGGCTGCCAGCAGTGAAATAACAGCACCACGTGTATGTAGTGGCCATTTTTGCTAAGGCTGCCGCAAACATTGAGCATACAACCAGAAAATAAAGGATATTTGTATGCAGTCTTTAAAAAAAAAAAAAAAACTGAAAAAATCAAAATAAACAGCTTTTTCGTAAACCAAAATGGAATTAAACCCTAATTAATGTCATTGTCATGTATTTGTCCTACTATTTCATGTCAAAATGAATGCTGTGAAAAAGGTCTTTTATACCAGGTTTGTGCAATACATGTTGAGCATTACATACACTTGTAGTATGAGTTTGATTCATTGAAAGCTTGCTAATAAGACCAACGTTCAATCACATCATTCTATTCAAAATGCCAAAGATCACAGAATTTGACATACATAAAATCATACTTTTGCATCAACAAGGCCACTTTCAAAGGGAAATCAGCAAACAAACTGGATAGTCAAGATGTGATATTCAAGCTGTTAATAAAAATTTGAAGACTCCGGAGAGGTCAAGGACAAAAAAAGGGACTGGACCACCAAGAGAACTTTCAAAATCCGCTGAGAAGTTTCTGAGAGTTTTTCTTTGAGAGACCGAAAACCAAGTCTAGCAAGGACCTGGCTAAGCATCTGGCAGCTTCATCGGGATGCCAAGTTGACCCTTCTACAATCCAAAGAAGCTTGATCAGGAATGGTCTTTGTGGAAGGGTAGCAGCCAAGAAACCACTTTTTCAGAAGGGGAACAGGGTGAAAAGGCTAATATATGTGTCGCGATCGCCCTGCTGCTGATACTTTTCTCCTCCTTGCATGTGTCGGCGCGGTAGCGCTTCCTTGGTTGCCTAGCAACCCTGTGTCGCACCGGCCCCTTCTGCTGACGTCAGAAGGTCTTATTCCGGCGTCTCCTCTCCTCGGTGCCTGTTTGTTCTCCTTACCCGGCTTGTGAGTACCTTTTGAACTTCTTGGCTTCTTTAACTTCAACCTGCTTAACCCCTACCTGCCTGATACCTGTTAACTGGACTTTACTTGTTTGATAATTCTACTGGTTAACCCCAAACTGCCTGATTACACGTTGCTGGAACTTTGCTTGCTAGACTATTCTACTGATTAACCCCAAACTGCCTGATTACACGTTGCTGGACATTGCTTGTTTGACAATTCTACTGGTTAACCCCAAACTGCCTGATTACACGTTGCTGGACATTG
This sequence comes from Bombina bombina, assembly GCF_027579735.1. NCBI lineage: Eukaryota > Metazoa > Chordata > Amphibia > Anura > Bombinatoridae > Bombina > Bombina bombina. The sequence goes on along the minus strand of NC_069509.1, from coordinate 175,271,829 downwards.
CTTGTTAGATAATTCTACTGGTTAACCCCAAACTGCCTGATTACACGTTGCTGGACATTGCTTGTTTGACTATTCCACTGGTTAACCCCAAACTGCCTGATTACACGTTGCTGGACATTGCTTGTTTGATAACTCTATTGGTTAATCCTTATCTGCCTGATTACACGTTGCTGGACATTGCTTGCTTGATTACTCTACTGGTTAACCCCTACTTGCCTGATTACACATTGCTGGATATTGCTTGCTTGATTACTCTTTTGGTTAACCCTATCTACACGAAGTTTCTTCTCCTGACCCTGCTGTGCCAACTTCCAGTTTATTTCAGTGAGTATATTACTGTAGCTGTCGCAAGGTCAGGTCCTGGTATATACTCACAGTGCTAGGGTGTTTACAAACCTCATTCTAGCATTTGGGTCTAACTCTGGACTTAACCTATCCTGACAATATGCTTAAGTTCACAAAGATTGGAATGAAAGTCTGTGAAAAGGAGTATTATGGAGTGACGAATCCAAGTTTGAAATTTTTGGGTACATTTATTGACAATATGTGAGAAGAAGAGTTGGAGAAAGATGGAAGAATGAGTACTTGCAGCCTTCAGTGAAACATGGTGGAGGGTCTGTTCTGTTTGGGGCTACATTTCTGCCACTGGTGTTGGCAATATTGTCTGGATTGTTGGGATCATAAATGCTGAAAAGTAGAGATAGGTTTTAATTCATCATACCATTCCTTCTGAAAAGCGTCTGATTGGGAATAGTTTTATTTTTCAGGATGATAACAATCCCAAGCACACTGCTAATGCATTGAAATCCTATTTGGAGAGAAAAACAGCTGATAAAACACTGACAGTCATGGACTTGCCTTCCACAGAGTCCAGACATGAATATTATAGAAGCAGTATGGGATCATCTGGACAGAGAAATAAATAAAAGACAACCTAAATCTAAAGAAGAACTCTGGGAAGTGCTGAAAGTAGCCTGGTATAATATACCAGAAAATTACTTCATAAAACTTCAGGACATTCTTCCCAAAAGAGTTCAAGATGTGCTTAGTGCCAATGGGATACTGACTTTTGCCAGAAGAAGCAATTTTGTTCTGAAAATTGTGTTTTTTTATATTTTGTGTATATATTTCCTGTATTTTCTGTATCTTAATAAATAAATATAGATGGTCATTAAAACTTTGCTAAAACAACAAGCCTAATACACATACACACATATATATATATATATAGATAGATAGATATATAGATAGATAGATTGCAAAAATTGTACCAGCTAGTAATGGATATGGTGGCTATGGTCAAGGACCCACAGCACTCCAATGCTGACGTGGGTACCAAGGTGCACGGAGGTTTAGAGAATAATATATATAAAAAAGAGAAAAATATAGTAAACCTTATCCAGCAACCCCATATTAAGTCTTAATAAAAAAAAGTGAGTGGTTTGGGATGAAGCCCAGGGTTAAGAGATAATCAATCTGCCCCTTCTGTGTTTGGTCCAGTGAGTCGTGTCTCTAGGCGGACCGGAGCCTGCTTGAATATTAACTGTTTTGTCACATAGGGAGCAAGGGTGAAAATCAGGAGTACCCAGCCAGTTTGGCCTTACATATGAAATTAGCATTGAAGGGACATTCAACACCCATGAAAACTTTATCCCATACCTTAGATCAACAACAAAAAATGAGCCTGCACCACATCCCATCTTCAATAACACTAATGTTAGATGGCTAATCTTCAATAAACATTTAGTTAACAGCGGCAGATATGGCCGCTAAACTCTTCCCCCTCCTCCGTACCCTTCTTGTTTTAAATAAATACTCGTTCACAGGGACACTGTTCTATTTCTAATGCGCATGCGCTATATAATTGTTGTACGCTCGCTATTAGAAATAGTACAGTGTCTCCGTGAATGCGGCTAAAAAATCTAGCCGAGGATTTGATTCTCATTGGCTGAAGACTTAGAGAAGAAGCCTCCTACGTAACAGGGGGAGGAGTTTAGCGGCCATATCTGCCGCTGTTAACTAACTGTTCATTGGAGATTAGCCACCTAACGTTAGTATTATTGAAGATGGGATGCAGGGCAGGCTCATTTTTTTTTGTTGATCTAAGGTATGGGATAATGTTTTCATGGGTGTTGACTGTCCCTTTAATTGTTCAGATTCCAGGACTGTATACTTTCTTGCTGTGTGTATATACTATCGGGGATCCCTGTATATGTTATTGGGTAATAAATGAGTTGCATATGCTTTTAGTTAGTTATTATTTTTCTTTTGGTATTGATATTGATCTAGGCCCATCTTGGTATATTTCATGCCACCATTTCACCGCAAAATGCTATTATATAATAACAAATAGTTAACTCTTTCACAAACTTTGGGTTTCTCATTGAAATTATTTACATACCTCTTGTGCAATCATGACACATATAGTTGTAAAAGCTTCTCTGGGATCCCCTTTGTCATAAATAGCAGACATACATGATTTTGCCATTGTTTTTTGGTACTTAGAATTCCACTAATTGCAGCTGCACACCAAACTTCCATTATTTCTGGCAGTGAAGGGGTTAATTAGGTAGCTTGTAAGGTTAATTTTAGCTGTAGTCTAGAGATTACCATCCCACCTGACACCTCCCTCCCCCTAATCCCTTCCAAACAGCTCCCCCCCTGCCCCCACCACACACACACATCCCCACAATCTTAGGTACTGGCAGACAGTCTTCCAGCATGCAGTTTAGTTGTTTTTTTTAATTATCGATATTATTGTTTTATATTTTTTTGTGCAGTGTAGTGATCCTTCTTAACCCTCCCACCTCTCTTATCTCCCCAAATCGCTCTTTAACCCTGCTGTCCCACTACTTTTGGCCATATTTGGTACTGGCAGCTGTCTGCCAGTACCTAATATATAGATTAATAAATATATTTTTGATTTTTTGATTTTTTTATATATTTTTTTATTTGTCTGTAATGTAGTGGTTCCCACACCTCATTAGTTAGGGCACCCCCACTTCGCCTTTCCACCACTTTTCTGTAGTGTAGCTCCCCATCCCTCCCTCTTTCTTCAATTTTATTTTCTGTAGGTAGGGTCTATCCCACTGCCGGAAACTGAACTGCAACTAGCCTCTAACTTCAAGACCCACCAAACCTTGACTAGCCTGCTATCTGCCAGACCCTGAACCACAACTGCCCCCTAATTGCCAGAATCAGTACTAGCCCCCTAATCACTACACCCCCAACTGCAACTAGCCCTCTAACTGCCAGGCCTCCAACTAGCCCCCTAACTGCCAGACCCCCAAATAGCTCCGTAACCACAAACCCCCCAACTGCAGCTAGAGTCCTAACTGCCAGACCCACCAACTGCAGCAAGCCCCTTAACTGCTGAACCCCCAAATGCAGCTAGCCCCTTAACTGCTGTACCCCAACTAGCCCCCTAACCATCAGACCCCCAATTGCAACTAACTCTCTAACCACTAGAAACCCAACTGCAGCTTGCCCCTAACTTCCGCACCCTAACTGGCAGACCCCCAACTAGCCCCATAACCTCCATATCCCTAAATGAAACTCAGCTTCTAACTGTTAGACCCTAAACTGCAGCTTACCCCCTAACCACCAGTCCTCCAACTGCTGGACCCCCAACTGCAGCTACAAGAAAGAGATAGTGCACTCGTATAGTTCAAAAATCCTCAGAATTATTTAACAAAATTGGACAAACTCAGGAGGCACCTGACGTAAACATATGCGTTTCACGCTACATGGAGCACTTAATCATAGATTATCTATGATTAACCGTTCCATGTAGCGTGAAACACGTAAGATGTACGTCAGGTGCCTCCTGAGTGTGTCCAATTTTGTTAAATAAATCTGAGGATTTTTGAACTATACGAGTGCAGTGTCTCTTTCTTGTTCCTGAATTTTGGAGGTTTGTTCCTCTGCCTCTTTACTGGCACCCCGTTATCTCAGGCTTCAGTATGATCCCCCGCAAAGCGATCAGTTACAAGGTATTTCTTTTGTTGATCCCCAACTGCAGCTAGACCACTAACTGCTGGACCCCCCACTAGACCCCTAATTTCCTAACCCCAACCTAACTCCCTAACCACCAGACTCCAAACTGAAACTAACCTTAATTGCTAGACCCTCAACTGCAGCTAGTGCTCTAACTGGCGGACCTCCAACTAGCCCCCTAACCACCAACTATTGTACACTCATACTACATCTATTCAATATGTATTTCTAATTATGAAATAAAGTTTAGTTTTACATTTTTGGACTCTTTATTTTTCTTGAAAACCACAGCTGGACCCCTAACTGCTGAACCCCCAACTGCAACTATCCCCCTAACCTCTGGACCCCACCCCAACACAGGTTGGGGAGGGAGTGCTGGCAGTTAAAGGGTTAAGTGCAGTGTGGAGGTTGCAATTTAGGGGGTTCAGTGTGACAGAGTTTGGGTGCAGCGGGTTTTGGGTTGCTATTAGGGGTATAATACAGTGTTTGTAGTTTTTTTAATTAAAAGAAATGTATTAGCGAATTTCATTGATACATCCATTCGTTATTCCTTTAATCTTTTAATTTGTGAAGGTGGCAGTTTGTTATTAATTTTCGTATGAATGCAATGAATAACGAAAAAATACTTTTTTCCTTATCCCTTTTAAGGATAAAAGTGTTCAAATAATGTGCTTACATGTTTGAAGCTCAGCATGATATACATAGATATGCTTCTAATTACTCATTTTAATACAACCAAATTAAATCTCATACTTCTTATGCATTGTTCCAAATGTAAGCCTGAAAAATATGTAAATTCTTTTGGCACTGATACTTCCTTTTTATAATTGGAGTTTCTTTACGCCCTATTCTGTGCCATTGGCATCACAATAATTCGCATCTAATCTCCGGCTAACCAGTCAGTGCTGCATCTTGTAATATTGTGAAAGCATGAAACATGTAAAGTCAGCTCTTTAACACTGGTGTGACAGTAATGTCAAACTTATTTATCAGGCGGATGACAGCTGTGCTACTCAGATACGTTTTTTGTTGTTGAGTGGTTTAGAAATGAGACCACTCGTGTTTCAATTGCTTGTGAAGCGATTTCCAAAATGACTAACCTAAAATACATTACAAAGCTGTAAACATATTTAGGAGCTAGGAATGGCTGCAGTTTGTTGTGACACCAATGCTATGAATGTCATTGGTGACAGTCTGGCAGATACTGTATGAATGTATTAGTATCTATATTGTACAGCACTGCCCACAGTATTTGGTGAGCATTGTCATTTAAATGTAGACAATACAGTTAATTGTTTTTTTTTTAATATAGCTACCAAGTTTTTTCAGCTCTAAAAAAAGTGGCTAGATTCAAAGAAAAATAGATAAAGAAAGAGAAGTGCACTCTCAGGAACGAATACCAGCTCAATAACTTGTTAGCTCGTTCTATGGGAATTTACCACCGGGGAGCAGCCTCTTGTAGCCCAGTAATGCTTTTAACAGGGAAGAACGTTCCTGAAGTATATCAGTCTGATTCCACCTAACAATCAGCTAGATTACGAGTTTTGCGGTAAGGTGAAAAAGCAGCGTTAACAGGTCATAACACAGTAATGTTATTTAGATTTATTGAAACTATATTTAAGTTAGGGGGGGTTAGGGGTTAATAAATTTAGAATAGTGGCGGCGACGTTGGGGGTGGCAGATTAGGGGTTAATAAATGTAGGTAGGTGGCGGCAACATTGGGGGAGGGAGATTAGGGGTTAATAAATATAATGTAGGTGTCAGCGATGTTGGGAGCAGCAGATTAGGGGTTAAAGGGACATTATACAGTCATTTTTTCTTTGCATAAATGTTTTGTAGATGATTAATTTATATAGCCCATAAAAAAAAAAATTTTTTTTAAATGTATAGTTTTGCTTATTTTTGAATAACATGGCTCTGATTTTCAGACTCCTAACCAAGCCCCAAAGTTTTATGAGAATACTGTCAGATACCTACTCCAGCTTGCTCCTGTTTGTGTAAAGGGTCTTTTCATATGCAAAAGAAGGGGGAGGGTCTTATTTCTCACTTGCAGTGGGCTTTCCAGCTACCTTTTCATCAGAGCTAAACTTAGAGCTTCTAAGTAAGTTTTTAACTGGATTTTTATATCAGTATCTGTACATCTTATTCTTTATAGTAGTATCTATTACATGCAGTTATATGAAAATGAGTGTATACTGTCCCTTTAATAAGTATAATGTAGGTGGCGGGGATGTCCGGAGCGGCAGATTAGGGATTAATAAATATAATGCAGGTGACCGGCAATGTCGGGGGCGGCAGATTAGGGGTTAATAAGTGTAAGATAAGGGGTGTTTCGACTTGGGGTTCATGTTAGGGTGTTAGGTGTAAACATAAAATGTGTTTCCCCAAGGGAATCAATGGGGCTGCGTTACTGAGTTTTACGCTGCTTTTTTGCAGGTGTTAGACTTACATACATACATACACACACACACACATACATGCATAAATACACACACAGTCACATACATAAACACATACATGCATAAATACACACACAGTCACATACACACACACACACATAAACACCAATGGGTAAAACAGAAACACAAACCCCTGTAGTCAGAGACACTAGTGAGGCATCATGTCACACTCACATGATATCAGTGCAGGCAGTGGCAGGTCAACGTTTTTTATTATTTTTTTTTTTAAGCTGGGCCCCCACCCTCAGGGGCCCAGTCGCAGTTGCGACCTCTGCACCCCCTGTAGTTTCTTCCCTGTGGCAACCTCAGACAATCGTTTCAGCCTTCATTGGGCCTCGTCAGTGAGGTGCAGCACATTGGGCAGGGAGCCCATGCCTGGTTTCCCCTTCTCCCCTTAGGGAGACTAAATACATACAGAAAGAGAAGCGCACTCTCTGGAATGAACACCAGCTCAATAACTTGTTAGCTTATTCTATGGTGATACAAAAAAGCTCATGAGATTGCCTAGGGATCTTGTTGCAAAGTCAAAATGTATTGAGACTTCTTTCCAAGTGTATCATTTGTGAGCATTCCTCGTTCCTGACATTAACGTCTATACATATGGTTAAAGAGATGCTAAAGTCAAAAGTAACATACATGATTCTTATAGAGCACATCATTTTAAGAGACTTACCAATTCACTTCCATATCATATTGTGCACAGTCACATTTTTATATGCACACTTTCTGAGGCACAAACTTCTACTGAGCATGGACAAATATTCACAGTGTATATGTATATGAGATATTGGCTGATGGCTGTCACATGGTACAGGGGGGCTGCAAATTAAAGGAAATTTTGAAATATGTCAGTGCTATTGCATTGTTTGGTTAGTATGCTCCTATTTATAATGCAATTCTACTGTATTTAATGATACTTTAAGGGTCCTATACATTTTGTTCTTGGCCAGTCCTGACCCTTTATGAAAAAAATCTTTAAAAATATTTTTTGTGCTGCTGCTGGCTTGCAGAACTAGCACTATCTGCTACTTTAACTTTATTAAACCCCTTTTTTTTTTCATAATTCGGATAGAGCATGCAATTTTAAGCAGCTTTCTAATTTACTTCTATTATCAGTTTTTCTACATTCTCTTGCTATCTTTATTTGAAAAAGCAGGAATAAAAGCTTTGGAGCCAGCCTATTTTAGGTTGAGAATCTGGGTTGCGCTTGTTTATTGGATGGCTAAATGCAGGCACCAATCAGCAAGCCCTATCCAGGGTACTAAACAAAAAATAGGCCGGCTCCAAAGCTTTCATTCCTGCCTTTTCAAATAAAGATAGCAATAGAATGAAGAAAAATTGATAATAGGAGTAAATTAGAAAGTTGTTTAAAATTGCATGCTCTTTCTGAATTACAAAATAAAAAATGTGGGTTTAGTATCCCTTTAACAAAGGGATTTTCAAATTTACGCCTATTATAAATGTTTTCTTTGTTCTCTTGCTATCTTTTCTTGGGTGAAGTTTCCTCACAATTGGCATTGGAACTATCTAAGAATATAACACCTGTAAATCTTGAAGCTTAGTAACACAGGATTGCCTAATTCAGTTCCTTTTGTTTTTTTTAGATAATTCCTTTTAGATCTGCCCATGTCAGGGTTTGCTTGATATTTCTTGCCATGTTTGCAAATTTTAAAACATCTGGCCTATTCGGAAGCACTAGGGGTTTACCATTCCTTTCAGCCGCTACCCAGATGCTCCTCTAAAAATGTATTCCCTAGGAAATAGTGTTTTTGATTTTTTGGGGGTTTTGTTTTGTTAACAAATTCCAAACAACCCCCTTAATGAATATTGGAGGAAACATTTTCCCCCACAATGATTGATTGTCTAAAACAATTTGCATAGTTTTTATAGATAAACAATAGGTGGCTTCTACAATAAATTTTGAAAATATACATCAATTGGCTTTTCTTTAACAACCATACTCAACCCCCAACATTTGTTTGAATTTTTTTTTATAATTGTCCAGTTCACAAATGGAAAGATATTTTTCAAAAACAATTAAAACTACAATCTCAGATTCAATCACTTAAAAAGTCAAGTAGCAAATTTATTATTTAATTTTTTCTTAAAGGGATACTAAACCCAATTTTTTCCCTTTAATTATTCAGATAGAGCAGCAATTTTCAAATGTACTCCTATGATAAATGTTTTCTTTGTTCTCTTGCTATCTTTATTTAAAAATCAGGAATGTAAAGCTTAGCAACCAGCCCATTTTAGATTCAGCACCCAAGAAAGTGCATGCTTATTGGTGGCTGCATTTAGCAAACTAATAAGCAAGCATAACCCAGGTTCTAAACCAAAAATAGGCCAGCTCCTAGGATTTACTTTCCTGTTTTTTAAATAAAGATAGCAAGAGAACAAAGAAAAAAATATACTAGGAGTAAATTAGAAAGTTGCTTAAAATTACTGCTCTGTCCGAATCATGAAATAACAAAATGTGGGTTTAGTATCCCTTTAACAAAGGCATTTGGGTTCAATATCCCTTTAAATTAACTTTGGGTGAGATTTCTTGCATCACCTACTAAAAGATGAGATTCCTGATCAATAGGCAAGATACCACAAGGTGAGGACATATGAATATATATTTGTAATATTTAAAATATAGATTCAAATATAAAATTCACCCCTGGACATCAAAAGTAAAAGCTGTTCACATTCTGGCAATAAACAAAACTTCAGAAGAGCGGGCTGATTAAAATAATAGATCAAAAGATTTTTTGATGTCTAGTGGTGATTTTTATGTTGATAACTTTATATCTGGGACAAAGGTTGTGCGTAAGCTTGTTATCTGTAGGCTATTCTAACAGAAGCACCAGGGGGTGTACAGTGAGCCTGAATTTCTTTTACAATAAATCTTTATTTTATTTTGATTCTAATTCCTGTATCCTGAATTTTTTATAATTGTAAATATGTGAATCTTATTTGATAAACATTATCAGCTGCTCATAGTCTAGTTAGCTGGAGTACTGCACTACTTTTATTAACTTGGTTGACATTTGTGGATTTACAGTCTGTATTTTGAAGGTTAAAGGGACATTTAACTAAAAATGTATTTTCCCTAACTGTTTTATTGTGCTCAACTTTGTATTGTACTTTCCATAGTTAAATGCCTGTGTGTCCTGTAATTAAAGGGACATAACATAGGTTGAGATCTGTGCATATCCTAAAAGGGCTAATTAATTAAAAATAGTTTGCATAAAAAAATGGTTTAAAAATTGCTGGCAAGTATTTTAAAATAATTTTCAAAAATAAGCAAAATTAATTATATAGCCATGCTGTCTGGAGCAGCTAACTCCACCCCTCTTATCAGTGTTTAGACACAGGCATTGTATTTCAACTGAGTTGTGAGTTCACAGCTTCTAGACTGCTCCAGCAGATAATCCCTATGCAGTTTTGTATTCTACCAAAACAACAACAGATATAGATACAGTCATAAAAGGAATTGTGTGGGGGGAGTTAGAGCTGTACAATTCATAAACTAAAAAGAAAGGGTTAATGGCGAGGCACTGCAGTATAAATTTGCAGGCAAAGTAATTAAAGGGACAGTCAACACCAGCATTTTTGTTGTTTTAAAAGATAGATAATAGCTTAATTATACACATTTTACCTCTGTAATTATCTTGTATCTAAGCCTCAGCAGACTACCCCCTTATTTCAGTTCTTTTGACAGACTTGCATTTTAGCCAATTAGAGCTGACTCCATGGTAAATTCACATGCATGAGCTTAATGTTATCTATATGAAACACCTGAACTAATGCCATCTAGTGGTAAAAAAAAAACAATCAAAATGCATTTAAATTAGAGACGGCCTTCAAGGTCTAAGAAATTAGCATATGAACCTCCTAGGTTTAGCTTTCAACTAAGAATACCAAGAGAACAAAGCAAAATTGGTGATAAAAATAAAATTGGAAAGTTGTTTAAAATTGCATGCCCTATTATAAGCATGAAAGGTTTTTTTGGACTTGACTGTCCCTTTAAAGTACATAGTATTATATATTTTTCTCTATCCCAACTTGTTTTATGTCCCTTTAAATCTGAAAACAGTAGTGTTGCCAGCTAAATCATTATTGAATAGTGTAAATATGAATTATTTAAATATTTCTCATCAAAATAGTGTAAATTTGAACTATATGAATCCTCCTCCACCCGCAGAAAAGCTTTGCTGAATTGAATCAATTAATGGGTTTTTTTTCCATTTTTTTCTGTTTATGTATTGCTTTTGGATGAATGCAGCAACTATACAGAATTTTGTGTTTTGCTTTGTTTTTAAATTTGTTTGTCTATTTTTTATTTATTTTGTGTTGCAATTTATTTCAATTTTATATTACCTGTAGCCCAGGCATGTCCTTTGCACTACAACACTACAGATTTAGATATCAATTCAAATACTTCTCCTGTAGATTCCCAAAACAAGTATCTATAAGTAACATAATGGTGTTTTTACTACACGTCTAAGCGCCACTATTTGCGCTCAATTGATATCGCCTTTTTTCAGCTTTTTACGCAACAAAAATAGAATACATATGAGGAGTTGAAAGTAAACACCTTCGCTCAAGTGCAATCATAATTTACGCTTGTCTGGTTGGCACGAATTGAGAGTTTGCGTAAGGTGTAGAGGAAGAAAAAAATCTGCATTAAACATAACATAAATACACTTAAAAGTACAGTTACTCATATAAACACTAGCTGATAAAAAAACATATCATAAACATTTTAACAACTTTTAAGGGCTCAAATTAAATGAAAATCTGAATTAATGCACCAACAAAAATAAAGAAAATTAAGAAAATACTGACTGAGCACATTAAGGTAAGTATTGTAGCTACAGTTACACTTTCATATGTAACTTTGAAACATTTACATTAGTTTTAAATTAAATGAAAACCGAATAGTTCAGCCAACAAATATTCGGGAAAATGAATTTCCCTGAATATTCGTAACAGAATTTTTTTCCAAAACAAAATTTTCTTCCCTGCACATCTCTAGAATGCACATATATGTATAGATATCTGTACATATGTAGTTAAATATTTATGTGTGGGGGCGGAGCTAGCCGTTGATGAGAGCAGACATAGTTTTAAGAAGCTCTCGCTCATATTCACAATATAATTATTTTTTCCTGAAAACTCAGCCAAAATAATGTATATTAAGGCACTAATACTTCAGTTAGAAACGTTTGAGATCTAGAAGACAGTAAATTGAGCAGATCTGATAAACGGGAGCTGAGACGCAACGCTCCTATATGACAGGGCCTGATCTGGAGAAAAATTGAGCTTCCATCACTAACCCTCTGCCCTTTCTCAGAGAAGGGAAACACAACAGACCGCTTTCTTGCAAACCCCAAGCAAGTTTACAGCAAATATTTGAGCTGTGAGACCGGACATTCATAGACTGCACATACGTATATTATGCTCATGGATTCTTACTAAAACGGTTCAGGGCCTCAGAACCTCTCCTCCTTGCCCGAAGAACAGATCAAAGTACTGGACATTGACAGCAATAGAAGTCAGACCCCATAATTAACTCTGATAGCTGCTCATAATCATTCTTATCTTAACTTCGCAAAGCTATGAAGTCACTAGACACTCGAGATGATCTTATCCTGCAACATTTAGATAAATATACAAATGAGAAGGAGGGGTCACTATTGCGTAACCAAGAACCCTAACACCATATATAGAAAATGCACTTAGTACTTACAATCTGATATAGAAACATATATGAATAAACACTATCTATGTGGTGGATAATCGTGCACAACAATAAGAACTGAAATAATACAATCTGATAATAAAAATAAAAATACAAAGTAAAAATAGAAAAATAAAAAATATCCTTAATTCAATAAAATATTAATGCATTATAGTGATGCAATCAAAATAAAATAATAACCAGACCAGATGAAGTCCCATACTATATCAAATAGATAGTGTGAATAGTCCATAGACTTATATAATTCAATCTGAGGGATGACAGCTGCTCTCCTCCTTGCAGAGCACTCCAGATCAGGCTCTAAACATGTATACAAAACAGAGGGGCGCCTCATGTGTAGATCAGGTGTACAAGCTGGACAATACAACATCAAGTGCCAAATGAGTACTCACATACAGCTGGAGCACCCTTATGTGCTAGTAAAGGCGGCCAGATAACTTGGGGTATATCAGTTAACCCTTGTCACAGCTCCAAACAGGAACACTGGATACAAATCCCAAACCAGTTCCATCTATGGTGCGGTTTCAGGAACAATCAGGTGCAAACACTTAGCTTGGTTAAAATGGGCTTTATTAAAACTCACATAAAAACAATAAACATCAAGTGTGAGGGGGCATTAACATATAGCCCCCCAAATGCAACGCGTTTCTCGGCTTAACAATTGCCCTTTCATCAGGCATTAAAGCACCCTACTGTCTCCTGAACTTTAAACAAAATAGTAACTAATCATAGCATGAGTTGGTACACACCCCTTGGGGGCATGGCTAAAAACATGTGTTATACATAAATCTCTAATTTTAAACAGACATCATTCTAAGTCATTAGCTTTGTATTTCATTATATTCCATGACAGGCTATATCATTTGATAAGGTATTGAAGAAAAAATACATAGTTCTTCATAATAATCAAATTTAGCAAAATTCACAAAATACCTATTATGAACTAAACATCAATCCCTGTATATAACCAAGTCTGCTGCTGGAAAAAAATGCAGTTTAATTCCCAACCTTACTTGATTAATGCACTATTTATCCCACTAATATGGTCAATGGAAAACCATATTATGGATCTCAAGCGGAGCTTACTTACAGTTTTGGAACACGCCCAACAACTTTCACAATCTCCACAGCGTGAACCGCAACACAGCGACTATAGAACTCCCCTTTTACCGGTTAGTAACTACCTTGCAAGCGGAAAAGATGATGCTACCGATCACAAAACGACTTACACCGCACCTGAACTGTCTCACACGAAAAGCCGGAGTTATAGTGTGGAGTTTGTTTTAGTCAGTCAGCCTAGTAATGCTCTACATGGCAATCAAAATAATCTGAAAAGACTTCCTACTCTCTCTCTAGCAGGTGTTTGGAGAAGACAAGTGGAACTACCCATCACGGTACCCAATTGTCCCTGACGATAAATGGAGGTCAATCTATCACCTCATTGTGAATATAGTTACTCCACCACCGTCCTTGCAATGGGTCTCAAAGCAGCATGGGGACAGCGTGAACTCAATCACCTCATACTATACAGCTTACTATAAATCTGCAGTAGGTTAAAAAATCTCCTCAGGAGGACGAGTAACTTTCAATTCAACTAGTTCACCCTACTTGTCATTTGACTCCCTGCAGTTTCCAGGACCCTTCTTTTCTTCCTCCTACTATTTGTTTATTAACATTTGAAAAGTGACTCTTAAATATGTATTTAGCTTGTGCTGATTTATATTTAGTTAATCTGGAAAAGTTTTATTGATTTTTTTTCAAGGTTCCTATCATATACATGTTTTATATAGATCTCAAGTGTTTAACATATCACACATCTATACCAACAGAATATACCTGTATAGGGCAACTCTAGAACATTTTTTGAAATTAGAGCAATATTTACCCTAGAGTATCAACACCGCACTAGAACTGGCACCCATATAAACTTATTTTTACCTAAGTTCATACTCATTAAACATCTAATGTATGTATACAACAAGTCCCTCCTAGTTCCCTCACCTTTACTTTTACATACGCAGTTTTAGTTGGGGTGCTGCCGGCGACCTCGGCAGCATCATTTCCACTGAAAAAGGTGGGAAGAATATCAGATAACTAGCACACAGCACAGGCGAGATACAGCTTAGGTGCCCTTAGTACCCCATATATAGCCATAAAAAGTGATCTCCCTACCTGAACATCCCCCAACTATTTGATGTTTTATAACTTACACTATACCGACACACCTAGTAATATCATTCATGTAAGAAAACATATCCCTATCCCATATGAAACACTTACCCCCTAACAGGTAAATAGTATCAGTCTACCCTAAGGATTACCCCACAGTATAACAGCTCTAGAGTAACTCACCTTGCCAGTTAAATGAATGTACTTGGGTGCTGTCTTCTTACAGTTCTGCTAGGCCCATACTCCCTTATATTTATCGGAGTGGCTCTTGTCCGCTGTACCCTCACACCCAATACTTCACTCAACAATTCAGCTCACCATACACTCACTCTCAAGTTTCCATTGAATTGTATGTTTATAAATTGGACCATAAGTGACCTTCTATGTAATTACTAATTAAAATAAGCATTCCGATCCAGCTGGTCCATAAGAGGCCTGAGCAGTAGTTACCCCAATGCAATATATATTACAGAAAATTACCTGCATAGGCTCAACATTATTACAGACTGCTACTTCTTGTACTGTGGCTGATACTAATCTGCATATCATATTCTATTAGTAGATTTCTTTATAATTAAGAGCAAGATTAATGCACTCTGGTGTATGTTACTAAGCTACATATGATGTCAGTTCAAATGTAGATGGACGTGAAATTTCTTATATTGATCTAAAAGTATCATGTCTTCAGAATGTTAATGTTTTTAAAGCCCTATTACTTCTTGTATGTTTTGAAAACCTCAATAAAAGAGTTTGAGATAAAAATAACAAATATTTATGTGTTTTGCTGTATATGTACTGTACATATTTATCATTCCAATGATCTTCATTTAGAGGATAATGTAATTTGTATTGTAAATACATATTCCTATCTGTTTATACCTATACCTGTATATTAGGGCTGTGCAATAAATCACAATTTTTTTTTGTCTTGTGATTTCAAATTGCGGGGGTATGCAATTTTTTAGTGTTTCATTTAGAAGTGCATGCACAATGAAGTCTGCAACATGAAAAGTACATTTAATAAAATGTCTTATTTCATGGGCACTCGTGAAATATGTGAGTTGTGGAGTAAGGTCGCCCTGTCCACAGATGCCGTGTGGAATTGCATACCACTGCGCTATCAGGTAAATTAGTCACCATTGCTTACTTTACTACATTGGGTAATGGGGACTATGACAAGCATCTATTGCAAATACTATAACTGTGTATTACAGCAGCATCCACTGTGAGATTCTCAGTGCTCCCTATCAGTGTTTGTATTTGCGCGCTGTTTTCCATTCAGGTGACATTTGTCAAATCTTAGCCAGTCAGCATTGTCTTCTGGTCAGGACAATGGAGGCTAGCTGTCCAATTAGAGCAAGGGAATACCAATCAGTGCCACTGGTCTGTAATGTTACAGATTGGGAGAGTGAAGAGGCTGCTCACAGCCGTTGCAGTACATTAAGCTCAATAGGCAGCACATTGGGTGAGTACAGCACAGTACAAAGTGTCGCTGAATGAGTGTGTAGAGAACAAGTGGGAGAATATGACGAGGGCACCAATAAGTCATTCACGAAAAAATAATAATTTTAAAACAATGAATTAGCTGACAGGAAGCAGGGATTAAAAACAAGTTAGGACATTATTCATCGTCGATAACTTATGGTTGGGTGAAATCTGATTGCTGACATTGGGAATTGCCGTTATTTTTTGGATTGTAATCTCTCTGATTTAGAAAACGTGTATCAGGTGCCATATACACAATGAACAAAATTGGAATCAACCCTTTTGTTGCAAACACTGCTGCCATATAGTGCTCAGGACACATAGCCTACCTAAGTATGCTTTTTTAACAAAAGGGAAGTTTTTAAAGATTTTTAAATTAGAGCCTTTATTTGAATGATAGAAGTTTAATTTTTACTTTTCTGTCCCTTTAAATACTCACTAATACAATTTATATAAACCTAAATAATCACTGTGTGCAAGTACAAGTAGGAAAAGATTACTGCTCACTAGAACTGATGTTTTTGTTTTTAGCAAGAAAATTAATTTGATAATTGACTGACCTAGTTATTTTATTTAAATAATATGCACGGCCTTCTGCCAACTGGGTCAAACCTAAAACAAAATGTAAGTATATATTTTTACAAGGAACATGCTGAGCCAAGTCCTCTGTGAAGAGATTTAATTTATGTTGTATTAATAACTTAATTTGTAACAATGAAAGACAGAGTTTCTATTTAATTCAACAAATTATGATTTATGGGCATATATCGCCATTTTCATGGCACGTTATTGTTTTCACTCAAAAGATACAAAACATGTCACTTTGTATCTTCCTTTGCAGTTACTGGTTTGGATTTTAAATTAGGGTCTGTAGCCTGTGGTTATACAAATGTATTTAGTTGCTGTATGTAGCCCCAGGACAACATGCAGAATATTAGTTATGCTCTAAGCAGCAAATTGCTCAAAAAAATAGCAGAAAAATACTTGCTTGAAATCCATACAGATGTGTTTGAAAGGGACATGAAACCCCCTAAAAAAGAATGCGCACATTACAAGTTGAAAGTAGATTGTTTGAGCGAGAGCAAAAGTCGACATGCGCTAACTTGAGGGCTTTGGATATGGTGACCGCGCTAACTTCTCCCCACAGACTTCAATCGCTTGCACGCTAAACCAACACAGTGTTTGACTACAGTGCTAACCCGAAGTGAGTAATAAACATTTTACATTACTATGTTCTTCACATAGGATTAAATGTTATATATATATATATATATATATATATATATATTAGTAAAACATATATCTATACCTTTATATTGATATGAATATTTGCAGGTATATATATATATATATATATATATATATATATATATATATATTGTATATATAAATCAATACTTGGAAATACACAATAAATTAAAACAGTAAAAACTATGATTCATATTAATATTCAATTAAGAATTATTTTTTTCAGGTGTTTTGAGTGAAAAGGGCTCTAAGGTATACATGTGTATATATATATATATGTTTGTGTGTGTATACATGTGTAAATATGTGTATATATTTATGTATATATATATATATATATATATATACTGTATATAAACACATACATACACATGTATACAAATATATAGATATATATATATATATATATATATATATATACTGTATATAAACACATACATACACATGTATACAACTATATAGATATGTACATAAATAGATATGTATGTATATATATATATATATATATATATATATATATATATATATATATATATATATATATACAGTATATATATATATATATATATATGTATATATATATATATATATATATATATATATATATATATATATATATATATATAGGAGTGCAGAATTATTAGGCAAGTTGTATTTTTGAGGATTAATTTTATTATTGAACAACAACCATGTTCTCAATGAACCCAAAAAACTAATTAATATCAAAGCTGAATAGTTTTGGAAGTAGTTTTTAGTTTGTTTTTAGTTATAGCTATTTTAGGGGGATATCTGTGTGTGCAGGTGACTATTACTGTGCATAATTATTAGGCAACTTAACAAAAAACAAATATATACCCATTTCAATTATTTATTTTTACCAGTGAAACCAATATAACATCTCAACATTCACAAATATACATTTCTGACATTCAAAAACAAAACAAAAACAAATCAGTGACCAATATAGCCACCTTTCTTTGCAAGGACACTCAAAAGCCTGCCATCCATGGATTCTGTCAGTGTTTTGATCTGTTCACCATCAACATTGCGTGCAGCAGCAACCACAGCCTCCCAGACACTGTTCAGAGAGGTGTACTGTTTTCCCTCCTTGTAAATCTCACATTTGATGATGGACCACAGGTTCTCAATGGGGTTCAGATCAGGTGAACAAGGAGGCCATGTCATTAGATTTTCTTCTTTTATACCCTTTCTTGCCAGCCACGCTGTGGAGTAATTGGACGCGTGTGATGGAGCATTGTCCTGCATGAAAATTATGTTTTTCTTGAAGGATGCAGACTTCTTCCTGTACCACTGCTTGAAGAAGGTGTCTTCCAGAAACTGGCAGTAGGACTGGAAGTTGAGCTTGACTCCATCCTCAACCCGAAAAGGCCCCACAAGCTCATCTTTGATGATACCAGCCCAAACCAGTACTCCACCTCCACCTTGCTGGCGTCTGAGTCGGACTGGAGCTCTCTGCCCTTTACCAATCCAGCCACGGGCCCATCCATCTGGACCATGAAGACTCACTCTCATTTCATCAGTCCATAAAACCTTAGAAAAACAGTCTTGAGATATTTCTTGGCCCAGTCTTGACGTTTCAGCTTGTGTGTCTTGTTCAGTGGTGGTCGTCTTTCAGCCTTTCTTACCTTGGCCATGTCTCTGAGTATTGCACACCTTGTGCTTTTCGGCACTCCAGTGATGTTGCAGCTCTGAAATATGGCCAAACTGGTGGCAAGTGGCATCTTGGCAGCTGCACGCTTGACTTTTCTCAGTTCATGGGCAGTTATTTTGCGCCTTGGGTTTTCCACATGCTTCTTGCGACCCTGTTGATTATTTTGAATGAAACGCTTGATTGTTCGATGATCACGCTTCAGAAGCTTTGCAATTTTAAGAGTGCTGCATCCCTCTGCAAGATATCTCACTATTTTTGACTTTTCTGAGCACATCACCTAATATGCTTAATTGGTAGTAGGCTTTCGAGCCTATACAGCTTGGAGTAAGACAACATGCATAAAGAGGATGATGTGGTCAAAATACTCATTTGCCTAATAATTCTGCACTATACTATATATTATAAATACTTTCCATTCAAACATCTTGTCATACTTTTTAATTCTTAAAAATATTTTAAATTAATATTTTTATATATATATATGTGTGTGTGTGTTTGGTGCAATTTTTTTTTTAGCCCTAACCCTTTATGCGTGGACTTCAGACGCCCAAAAAGGACAAGCGCAAATTTTGCTTGCGCTCATGCAGTTGCATGCAGCACAAATGTGTATGACCACTAGTTAGCCTGTAATTCACTCACTTGATAACTCCCATTGTTATGTAAGGGAACAAAGTGATTAGAATGCTTGTTGCTATTTGGGGGTGGGGCAAATTAAATTGATATAAAGTTGGTGATCTTCAAGCTCCTCCCTCTTTGCTTTTTGTTAGTTTTCCCCACCCACGTATTCTCCTTCCTTTTAATTTTCTAGTGAGGTTAATGACTATGTCATCAAATTTATTTCAGTTGCTTTAGTCAACCTTAGCTTGGGAAGGTTTAGTTGAGTTAGGCTTGTAAGTCAAAGTCTTAGTTTATTCTCCACTCAGTTTCTGCTTGCTGTATGACTTGCTCATCAGAGATTCCCTATTAAGTTTTAGTTGTGAAACCCTAGACATGTAATTGGTCACAACTTGAAGGAGATTTATACTAAATTACAAGCCCCGCCCACATCCCATCCATTTAATGTAGACAAAACAAGATGTGATACAAATGCCCTATGTATGTATGGAATCATGGATGCTGCACTATAGGAAATGGAAAGTAATCGTTCAAACCCAGTTTGATGCATCTATTATCTTTGCATTTTCTGTTAGTTTTTTTCTAATTGGTTTTTCTGTTTTGCACTCTTTTTGACATATAATACAAAAGAGGTTATCTGGAACATGCAAATAATGTTCCTCAAGTGCATGCATAGAGCATTCCCTATTTGCTCTTGTCAAACAAATTCTAATTAAAGCTTGTGTGCTGAGAGCCTTCGCGGCTTGACATTCACAATATTGCTGTATCATTTTCAGAATTAAAATTTCTAAACTAGATTGTCTTGGAAGGAACGCAAAGGGCAAACAGGCCACTACTTATTGCCTTGCCCTGAGGGCTGCACATTTGTACAAAACAATTGGTAATAGTTCTTGCATCTTTGTTGTTCATTTATTTCAATATGAATCCGCTGACATTTACATTTTAAGGGTTCAGTACCTTTTTATAACAATTAAAAGAAAATTAAACACATCTTGCTTTTTTGTAATAAATGTGTGCTTTGTCTCATACCTGGAGAGGACAGAAAAGCAAAGTTTGTCATCTGCAAATGCTGCAAATTGCCAAAAACCAGTTATCTGATTTGCAGCACTTTACAACGCTAAGTTACAGACTCTGCTTTCTGGGCTCTATAGAAAGCATAGGGCAAGCACAACTGTTTACACAAAAGCATGAGGTTTTAATGTCCATTTAACTCATATTTACTTGACTATACTCATAGTTAGATGTATAAATTCCATCTCCATCCTCTGTCTTTTGTTACTCCGTTGTTTTGCTTTTTGGCAGTGCTTCTCGTCATATATGTTATCAGGCTTCTCTCAGTCTATGTGAAGATACATTAAACTCAACATTAATTAATTTAGGCATCATTTAAAAACTTTGTAATGCACTTTCACTATTTATTTTGCCTGCTTTCACTGTAATTTACCCTCCCCCCCCGCCAAAGTGAGGCTATAGTGCATTTGTTGAATGCAGAGCTCTGAGACTCCTGCGCTGTGATTGGCTGATATTTGCAGCCGCTTGTTTCCATTTGTCCTTTATTGGAAACAACAAAGGACCAAAGACATCGCATTGTTTAGGTGAATTTTTATGGGGGTTGTCCTGAGCTATTAAATAATGCATGTTTCCAAAATAAATGTTACAAGTTTAAATACTTTTAAAACGTTTATTTTGCATGAAAACCTTTTGCAATGCTGTGATTAATTTCTTTTACATAATTCCATTAGACCTAACTAATGGATAAGTCGCCAATGCACGTTTGACCTCAGAACCTACTGTTTCTAGTTACGCTCTTGCAGCTTATTGCCTGACTTTACTCCGCTATGAAAGTTCTTCTGAGGCCACTACTTGTATTGCTCATCTGCTTAATACTCAGTGGCCATGAAGCAGATAATAAGGCAGCAATTCTATTAACATGAATAAAGACAGCTGCTGTACATTGTTAGAGACTTTGCTTTGTGGCCTCCCTAGGGAACATGTTGGGACAGAGCACATTTTACACAAAAGCAACAGGTGTTTAATGGGCCTTGGAGGTACCGTTACTTTGTGACTTATGGTTAATCGGGAAAGTTCTGCGTTATTCATGACATTTCAAGGGTGTACACGTAGTGTTATTTGCTTCACAAGTCTCTTAACTCACCATGTTTTGTTGTACCAATATAAACACAACAAACATGATTTTATTTTGAGTAAATTTATATTTATATTATATATATGTATATTATAAATAAATTCATATTTAGTTTATATTGTAAAAGGACTGGGCCTGCAGAAATAGCAGACCTAATTGTATCTCTCTCTCTCTATATATATACAGTATATATATATATATATATATATATATATATATATATACACACAAAGGTTTCATGCAAAAAACAATATCAGAGTAGACCTTTAACAAGTGGTTAATGAGCAGTACAGGTATAAAACTTTTGACCACTCAAAAACAGCCGTTGCTGCAATTACTTGATAAGTCCAAGCAAACAGGCCAGTGCCTGTAATATATCATGTAGTTAGCTGTAAATAATGAGGTCTAGTCCCAATTAATAGGAGCACAGTGCTTGTCTCGGTACCCCAAAGCCGGTGCCTAGAATGCCGGTATGGCACATTAAGGTATACTTAGTTAAGACAGTCACTTGCAACACCCCTTCCTCATCTGATACAACCTGCTTGTGATTGACAACCTCCGTAGGTGATCCTGGTCTGGCGATTAAGCCCTCCAGTCACGGCTGCAGGAAATATCCTCAGGCAGATTCAGACTCCTTCCGTCAGAGTGGGCGCGTCTTCTCACTCTGGCTCACGGAAGGGACGCCAGTGCGTCTCTATGCCTACAATAGGCTCCAGATGTGGGGATAGGCAAAAGCGGTAATGGCTGGTAACACCAATTAGGATGGGGCAGGAATTGAGACTTGAAAAGGTGTGAATAAGCGGAGTTTCCAAACGCATGAACTTCTATTAGATCCAAAAGAACAGCAAACACGATTTCAGTCAAAAGTTTAATAGCTCAGTTTATTTGGAGGTTCCAAACAATGGTAGGTAGATGGTCAGACAACACCTGACGCATTTTGCGCTTGTGCGCATGCGCAAACGCGTCAGGTGTAGTCTGACTGTCTACCTACCATTGTTTGGAAGCTCCAAATAAACTAAGCTATCTAGCTTTTGACTGAAATCATGTTTGCTGTTCTTTTGAATCTAATTAATATATATATATATATATATATATATATATATATATATATATATATATATATATATATATATATATATATATATATATATATACACACATACATACATTAAGGACCTCTTATTTTATCTCTGTCTATACACAATGGTCAAGACAAAGAGAGCAATTAAAATGAAACATTTTATTTCCTATCTCTTTCACCTCCCATTTGGAAGTCAATTGCTTTTTGCTGCATTTTATTTACATAGCTTTTAAACCGGGCATACTAAAGTATTCATATCTTCAGTATAGGTGGTAGGTGGGCAAAATCAACTATTTTAAAGGACAAATTGAAGGTAAAGGATCAATTTATAAACAATTTCATACACTCCAGCATGTGAAACAGATCATTGGGAATGCTTTAAAGTGGATACAAAAATCACTGTGCAACATTGTGATACAAACATTAATGATCTAATTTGTTATAAGAAGCAGCTTTAGCATTACTGAACCTAGATACGTATGGCCTAGATTGCATCTGGAGAGCAATTGATCATTTGTGGCACGTGTGTGTTTGTTGTGTTTTTGCACTCAGCCTTGTGTAATCAATAACAAACAATAGTGTATAACCCACATACCACTTGTATATCACACCGTATGCATTCACAAGTGTTGTGTTTGTTCACAATCCAAAATGCCACTTTTTCTTTCAGTGCTTTTGAAAATCAGATATTAATGGTTATCGCTTGCTATTGCGCATTCAAAAACCTAATAAGTGTAGAGCAAATGACGCAATAAAAAAACTCCACTACTTGCATGAATTTTTCACACTCTATTAGTAGAAATACCTAGGTATCTGGCATCTGGAGCTAAACTGCTGCCATCTAGTGCTCTTGCAAATGTATAACAATAACATTAATCTGCCATATAATGCACGCTCCTGAGCTTACATCCCTGCTATTCAACAAACGATTCCAAGCGAATGAAGAACATTTTATAATAGAAGTAAATTAGAAACCTGAATAAAAACAATTGGGTCTCCTATAACTTTAATACTTCATTGCAATAAATAGCCATACAAAATAAATATTTTAAACTGTTTTACTGTAAGTTGTCCTTTAGTTATCAATATTTGTAGGATTTTGCAGTTGAGGGACATACTCCTTGAAAGTAAGTTTCTTTTCATTTCTTTGCTTGAACCAATATATTTGAGCTCTTGCACTAATCAGTCAAGCACTACACACGATGAAGCAAGGTGAGAGTTCTGGATACTATAGGGTCCTTTCCAACCTTTCTGGGACCGTGGAAATTTGTTTTCGATGATGAATTGCCGGTAGGTGGGCAAAATAAATAATTAAATTAAATTACAAAGGGGTTTTTTTTTTATTTAGTTTGAATGTCCCTTTAATAGGACAATTATTTCATGTGATGGAGCAGGGACCAGTCGGTTTTTATTACTTTATATTTTCCCAGACCAAGTTCTCTGGGAATAAATGTATGCAAGGCATTGAAGCAGAAGTACGCTGCTGGAATACATTACTGCTTAAGTAAGAATTATTCAAATATTAATAATTATCAACGTTGCCTGAATCACACATAAGGGGATACGACACCAGAGATAACGGGGATGGCACGTAGTAATTAACTTTGTTTCTAGAAAAGAACAACTTAGACAAATCAGCTTCTTTTTCAGAGGGAGAATGGTTCACAGCAAACAAAAAAATATATATATAAGATAACACTGTTTAAATTATACCTGGATATGTTCCCAGAATTTACTTTGGCTGGGATCCACTAAACATTGACTTGCAGCAGAACCAGGGCCGGATTGGCCTACCAGGATACCAGGAGATTTCCCGGTGGGCTGCAGCAGCTAGGGCTGGAAAGTTACAATTTAAAGGGGTGATTAATAGATGCAACTGAGTTGTAGGGCTGCTATTTAGCATCAATCTGACATTTGCATTTAATATGAAGTAATATAAGTAGTGTCCCATTAATCCCTTATCAGAAAAATGGGACATGTGAATTCTACCGACTCAACAGAAAATATGGCTGGTCTTCATATTTTTCCAGGGCTGCTTTTTATTCCCAGTCCAGCCCTGGGCAGAACTATACATCAAGGTATCCAGGCGAGAACGTACGAACTTTGGAAGACACAAGTGGAGAAGATTTTTCATAAGGTCTCTGCCTTAAGCAGAAAAGATTTGTTTACAACCAAGTATTGTCTCTACAATGTAAGTATAACCCAGACAGAACAGTTTTCTATGTATTTGTTCCAAATAACTACACATAACTTGCCTAAGTTTAATAACTCATGACAGAAAGTCAATAGGCATACACCATACAAGCATTTAAACAAGGTGTGGACCATTACAAGCATTTTGTTCTACATGAAAAATAAGTGATTTTGTATTTACAACTTATAATTATTTTTTGATGCAGAGCCAACTAAAAGCACCAGCGTCTGCTATTGTCACCAGTAAGTCATTTCATTTTTTAGTAGCAAAACACTTAACAAAACCTTCAAGACATGTTTTCTTATTGCTTTTAAAAGAAGGTTTTTATACTTGATATTAGATTTTTTTAAATATATTTTGAAAACAAATTCCTGAACTTACTAATATTATTTTTATGCTTGCAATCTCTAACAGCGCTAAAAAATTCACTTTGTTCGAATCTTTTTAATAAATATTTCGGGAAATGTGTTGCTCCGGATATTCGTTGGCTGAGCAATTCAGTATTTGTTTAGTTTTAAACTAAACGACTACTGAATATTCGTAGAACATTTAAATTAGTTTTCATGAAACAAATGTAAATATTCCAAAGCTACAGGTGAAAAAATTCACCTTTAGTAAATACCTTTAGCGCTTCTCTTCCCAGCCACGCTAATAGGAAACTTACGGTGGTGGCTCCAATGGTCTGCACTAAAGGACCTTCTTCTTTAGTGCATGCCTGAGAGCCACCACACTAAACTTCCGATAGTATGGCCAGGGTTCTGTGAAAAAGAGGAGCAGGTCAGCACAGCTCTCCAGTGCCCAAAAGGTAGGTATTTAACCCCTTAAGGGTAATTTAAAGATAAAAAATTATACCAACAAATGGATAGTCAGTATTTTTTAATTTTCTTTAAATGTTGCTGGTACATTCATTCAGATATTTGAAAATAAAAGAAAGAATTTGCATTCGTAACAAAGCGAATGTGCATCTCTTCACGCCACTAATATGAGCGCAATAAGTGCTTTAACGGTGATCCCAGCACTATCTATTAACAGTATAGGGCGTGCTAAAAAAAAAATGATGTGTTACAATAACAATCCACTTGTAATGTCCAGATTGTGCAAGGTAGCCCAAAATATAATGTAATGTAGCCCATAGTAAGTAAAAGGTGCTTCAGATTATTATATAGCCAGTAGTTGAAGCATACCAGTGTACCCCTGTTTCTGATTGGCATACTAGCTATATCCTCATATGGAGTGAAACAGGAGCACTGCTTTGACTATATATTTATTCTCTCTGCAGGAGTTAACACATAGTAAAATAAAGGAATTCATTTTACAAAATATGTTCTAATAAACTAGAGCATTTGATGGCAGCAGTTTTATAATAATGTTATACATTAGCAAGAGAACTAGATGGCAGCAGTTTTATAATAATGTTATACATTAGCAAGTGCACTAGATGGCAGCAGTTTTATAATAATGTTATACATTAGCAAGAGCACTAGATGGCAGCAGTTTTATAATAATGTTATACATTAGCAAGAGAACTAGATGGCAGCAGTTTTATAATAATGTTATACATTAGCAAGAGCACTAGATGGCAGCAGTTTTATAATAATGTTATACATTAGCAAGAGCACTAGATGGCAACAGTTTTATAATAATGTTATACATTAGCAAGAGCACTAGATGGCAGCAGTTTTATAATAATGTTATACATTAGCAAGAGCACTAGATGGCAGCAGTTTTATAACAATATTATACATTAGCAAGAGAACTAGATGGCAGCAGTTTTATAATAATGTTATACATTAGCAAGAGCACTAGATGGCAGCAGTTTTATAATAATGTTATACATTAGCAAGAGCACTAGATGGCAGCAGTTTTATAATAATGTTATACATTAGCAAGAGCACTAGATGGCAGCAGTTTTATAATAATGTTATACATTAGCAAGAGCACTAGATGGCAGCAGTTTTATAATAATGTTATACATTAGCAAGAGCACTAGATGGCAGCAGTTTTATAATAATGTTATACATTAGCAAGAGCACTATATGGCAGCAGTTTTATAACAATGTTATACATTAGCAAGAGCACTATATGGCAGCAGTTTTATAACAATGTTATACATTAGCAAGAGCACTAGATGGCAGCAGTTTTATAACAATGTTATACATTAGCAAGAGCACTAGATGGCAGCAGTTTTATAACAATGTTATACATTAGCAGGAGCACTAGATGGCAGCAGATTTATAACAATGTTATACATTAGCAAGAGCACTAGATGGCAACAGTTTTATAACAATGTTATACATTAGCAAGAACACTAGATGACATCAGTTTTATAACAATGTTATACATTAGCAAGAGCACTAGATGGCAGCAGTTTTAAAACAATGTTATACATTAGCAAGAGCACTAGATGGCAGAAGTTTTATAACAATGTTATACATTAGCAGGAGCACTAGATGGCAGCAGTTTTATAATAATGTTATACATTAGCAGGAGCACTAGATGGCAGTAGTTTTATAATAATGTCATACATTAGCAAGAGCACTAGATGGCAGCAGTTTTATAATAATGTTATACATTAGCAGGAGCACTAGATGGCAGCAGTTTTATAATAATATTATACATTAGCAAGAGCACTAGATGGCAGCACTATTTTCTGTCATGCAGTGCTTCAGAAATGTGCATGCAACCTATCTAGATATCTCTTCAACAACAAAAAAGCACAAGAACGAAGCAAATTTGATAATAGAAGTAAATTGTAAACTTTTAAAATATTGCATGCCCTGTCTAAATCATTGAAGAAACAATGTGGGTTTCATGTCCCTTTAACAATTACAGGCTAGATACAGATACATTCATTATAATATAACAATGTTTGTTTTCTAATCAATGAATATGGCCTGTAAGTTTTAATAAATACCCCTTTTTAATCCATTTGTCTGTGATCTTTATGGAAACTGATGTTGTTCATTTCATCACAAGAGACACAGTCACAAAAAAACTGCGTCCTTCCCAGTCTCAGCAGTTCCCCAACAGCATAAAAGAACAGCTCTGCAAAGGTTCAATGAGATTCACAATGTTTGATCCCTGAGGTTGATGCATCCTGAAAGCATTCAATATTGCAATTACATTTGCAGAATACCTTTATGTGCACTGGATCTTAAATTTAATATGCATGCCATACTTTTCTAAAAAACCTGCATTTTATACACAGTAAATGTTATTTAACCCCTGGAGGAGAAATCACATTTTGATGGTATAGTGCTTGCAGTTTCAAGACATTATAAATATTATATGTTCTCTGTTCTGGGAAAGAGGCAATTGCTTTTGCACACAGAAATGTTTTTTTTTTACCTGTATATTATATTAGTTTGGGGAGTTTACATGCGGAGAGGGAAATTTTGCAGACTAACAGTTGCCATGACAACCTTAAACATTAGCTGAAGGTATTTCCTCTATTAGACTTGCTCACAATTAATTATAAGGAAATTGAACTCAAATTATATCCCAGTTATATAAATGAGCAACAAGTAAACATATTATAACTATTCTTACATGGAAATAGAATTTAAAGCCATTTAAAGAGACAATGTACTATTAAAATTGTTTCCTCTTAATGTGTTTCTAATAACTTGTTATACCTAGTGCAGGGTATTAAATGTATGGTAAATTGTTCCTTCATGTTTTGTTTTGTATGTGAAATAGTTGTTTTTGTTCATTCAAACAATTGCCTATTGTTTTTAAGGACATGCCCTTATAAATGGGCCGAGCCTACAGGTAAAGCAGACCTGCTGATGTTATCTATGTCTAAACACACAGCCTAATAGTTAGGTATTGAAATTATAATTAAACCATTGGGTGGGATAAGCACAACCAGCTATTTCAGATACAAAATGTCTCTGTCCTATCCTTTAACCCCTTAACGACTGAGGACGTGCAGGGTACGTCCTCAGAAAAAAGGCAGTTAATGCCTGAGAACGTACCCTGCACGTCCTCAGTGTGGAAAGCAGCTGGAAGCGATCCTGCTCGCTTCCAGCTGCTTTCCGGTTATTGCAGTGATGCCTCGATATGGAGGCATCCTGCAATAACGTTTTTAAGTCATCCGGTGCAGAGAGAGCCACTCTGTGGCCCTCTCTGCACCAGAGATCGGTGGCTACCTGCGTTGGTGGGTGGGAGCCGGACCGGGAGGCGGGTGGCGGCCATCGATGGCCATGTGGATGTGAAGGGGGGCGGGATCGTGGGCGGGGGTGGCTGGGGGCGCGCACGGGCGCGCGCGCGTGCACGGGAGGGTGGGGGCGGGCGCGTGCACGGTGAGGGAGCGGGTGGGAACCGCTACACTACAGAAAATGGGAAATAAAAAATATATAAAAAATAAAATGTTAAACAATAAGCAAGGTGGTGGGGGTTAGTCTGTGGGGGGTGGGGGGGGGGGAAGCTACACTACAGAAAAAAAAACAAAAAAAACAAAAAAAAAGCATTTTTTTATTGTAAACTGGGTACTGGCAGACAGCTGCCAGTACCCAAGATGGCCCCCAATAAGGCAGAGGGGAGGGTTAGAGAGCGGTTTTGGGGGGGATCAGGGAGGTTGGGGGCTAAGGGGGGGATCCTACACAGTAGCATATGTAAATATGCTAAAAAATTATCATTTTTTTTTAAAAACCCTTTTATTTTAGTACTGGCAGACTTTCTGCCAGTACTTAAGATGGCGGGGACAATTGTGGGGTGGGGGAGGGAAGGGAGCTGTTTGGGAGGGATCAGGGGGTGGGATGTGTCAGATGGGAGGCTGATCTCTACACTAAAGCTAAAATTAACCCTGCAAGCTCACTACAAACTCCCTAATTAACCCTTTCACTGCTAGCCATAATACACGTGTGAGGCGCAACAGGATTTAGTGGCCTTCTAATTACCAGAAAGCAACGCCAAAGTCATATATGTCTGCTATTTCTGAACAAAGGGGATCCCAGACAAGCATTTACAACCATTTGTGCCATAATTGCACAAGCTGTTTGTAAATGATTTCAGTGAGAAACCTAAAATTGTGAAAAATTTTACGTTTTTTTTAATTTGATCGCATTTGGCGGTGAAATGGTGGCATGAAATATACCAAAATGTGCCTAGATCAATACTTGGGGTTGTCTACTACACTACACTAAAGCTAAAATTAACCCTACAAGCTCCCTAAAAGCTCCCTAATTAACCCCTTAACTGCTGGGCATGATACACTTGTGGTGCGCAGTGGCATTTAGCGGCCTTCTAATTACCAAAAAGCAACGCCAAAGCCATATATGTGTGCTATTTCTGAACAAAGGGGATCCCAGAGAAGAATTTACAACCATTTATGCCATAATTGCACAAGCTGTTTGTAAATGATTTCAGTGAGAAACCTAAAGTTTGTGAAAAAATTTGTGAAAAAGTGAACAATTTTTTGTATTTGATCGCATTTGGCGGTGAAATGGTGGTATGAAATATACCAAAATTGGCCTAGATCAATACTTTGGGATGTCTACAAAAAAAAAATATATACATGTCAAGGGATATTAAGGGATTCCTGAAAGATATCAGTGTTCTAATGTAACTAGCGCTAATTTTGGAAAAAAATGGTTTGGAAATAGCAAAGTGCTACTTATATTTATGGCCCTATAACTTGCAAAAAAAGCAAAGAACATGTAAACATTGGGTATTTCTAAACTCAGGACAAAATTTAGAAACTATTTAGCATGGGTGTTTTTTGGTGGTTTTAGATATGTAACAGATTTTGGGGGTCAAAGTTAGAAAAAGTGTGTTTTTTTCCATTTTTCCTCATATTTTATCATTTTTTTTATAGTAAATTATAAGATATGATGAAAATAATGGTATCTTTAGAAAGTCCATTTAATGGCGAGAAAAACGGTATATAATATGTGTGGGTACAGTAAATGAGTAAGAAGAAAATTACAGCTAAACACAAACACCGCAAAAATGTAAAAATAGCCTTGGTCCCAAACGGACAGAAAATGGAAAAGTGCTCTGGTCACTAAGGGGTTAAAGAAGCTATTTCAAAATAAAGGTATAGAAGCTTTTGTCCATTGGGAACACATTAAATGGGGAACATTTAGAGTACAATATCCCTTTAAACTAGTTTTGAATCTTACAGGGGTTTGTGTACAATCTAACCCTAGGGACAAATTGCTAATTGGCTGATGACGACAATTCCCACATACACCTTCACAAGCGTTGCAATATAAAGTCAATTCATTCGGGAGAGAAACAACCTTTTTTATTTTAAAACATCTTCTTTTTGATGCATTCTATAAAGCAATGGTTGTATTCTCCTTTCATAGAGACATGGGAGTCAAAATTAAACCTTTATGAGTCAAAGAAAACTACAGATTAAAAAATATCTAGTTTACTTCGGTTATCAAATTTTCCCAGCACTCTTCTTTGTAAAAACTTAGCTCTTTTCCATGAGAGTATATTTAGGTAGGCTCTGTAGAGTGCACTCATCAGCCCCCATTTATGGCTGTTTCTGTGGGTATTGTCTGCATTTAACTAATTCCTGCCTGTTTTAGATACATGACAACAAATATGAGTACTACGCCCATTCAAGTTAAAGGAACATTCCGGTCACAATTTAAATGCACATAGACAAATTACATCTTTGAATAGAAACATATTTGCAATATAAATGTATTGGCAAACATGCTTCTAGTAAAAGTTATCACTGTTTTATAGTTAGCATCTTTCTCTGCACGTGCATGTGAAGCATAGCTAGATATTCTCAGTGTGCCAGTATTTTAAATACTGCAGCTGTTCAGAGCACCAGTGGGGACTGTAGAATGTCAGCAATGATTAACATTGAGTCATTACCAGTGATTTAAGCATCTTAGGCTCTCTGAACAAGTGCTGTGTTTAAAATGCTGGTGCACGGAGCATATTTAAAAACACTTTTGAAACAGCTAGCTAACACATGTATACTACATAAATGCTTCTATTCAAAACTGAAATGCATCCATGTGTATTACAATTTTGGCTGGAATATCCATTTAATGCTGTGAATATTTAATGTAACAGGAAATAAATGTTGGTAAAGAATTGATACACAAGTATCAGCTGGTTAATGGCACAGAAGACCACCTATCCCATCTCTGTTGGTGAACAGGGACAAACCCCTCAACCGTAAAGCTGCTTTAGTAAACACAGAAAACAAACATATGAAAAAAAATTTTTTAGATATGATGAAGAAAAAAATATGTTTAAGGGATAACAAACCCAATTGCATTCTTTTATTATATAGAGAGAGCATTCAAATAATAAAAAATAAAAAAATCTTATGAAATTTGCATCATTCTCATGTTATTCTTTGTTGAAGGGCATACCTAGGTAGACTAGAACTTTATATGGCCTGCTGCAAGAATGTAAATTTTTTTTTTTAATTTGCCCACTACCTACCTCGGTATCTCCTCAACAAAGGATATCAAGAGAACAAAGTAAATTTGATAAAAGAAGTAAATTAGAAACTTGTTTAAATGTTGGGATCCATGCCCCTTTAATAAACATGCCTTTAATCAGACTAAGACAATATGAAAAGATGAATGTTCTGTTTGTAACTCATTATAGACGTATTTATATGAACACCGGCAGAACCGCAGAATACTCAGTCACGTTATACCATTTGATAAAAAGCTTAATGCAAAATCTTAAAATTATTCACAATTGTATTTAAGTGAACTCTTTTTGTTTCTTCAACAAATTTCTTTTTTTATTTCCTACATAATCAACCTGACCTAAAATTCTTCTTAATGGAAAATCTAGACTATAATCTATCAACCTCTTTTGTTTTTTGTTTTCTAGGCTTGGATATTACATACCGGTTAATTTCATCATTTAAATCTTTAGAAAGTTCCTCATTATATCTCTGCATTTACCTAATTAGCGTCGCTTTCTCGAACATTTTTTTCATTATGTTCAATATTACCTTGATCTTTACAGGAATTACCCTACATCTGGAGATGGTATTTTTCCTGGCATCGTCCCAGTAATTGTGTAGATGTATCCAAGACTCTAATGAGATTATACAGTGTATCACATGAAGACACAGATCTTATGTTTTATTAATGTGCAGCGTTTTAGACACGCAAGGTTTGTTGATGCCGTGTGTGGGATTCCATGAACAAATACAAACAGTCTGAATCATATTTATGAGAGTACAAAAAAGGAAATGTGTTGGCACAATAAAAATAAATAATTATAGGAGCAAATGCCCATTTCTATAGAAAAAAACATTTATATAAAATTATTTTAAGTGACAATGGATTAAATAAAACTAATCTTATATCTCACAAAGAAAAAAATGCCACAAAGTTAGAGAATTAATTAGGATTTGTACCCGTCCCATGTCACATCGGCAAGTTGCGTGATCAGCTCCATTATAGTCAATAGAGCTGCATAGTCATAAAACATCTATTATAGTAACCATTCTCGCCACATAGAACAAGTTTATAAGGTAATTAGAGCGTCACCTGGTTTGAACCAAGAGAGCTGGAGATGGTCTGCAGGTACACGTAGATAAAACTGAAGGGTAATCCATAGGGTAATCCAAGCCAGGGGTCAGCACTAGAAGATCCATCTGAAACCAAGTGTCACAGCAACAAGAGGAAGCAAAATCTTTAGCCAGAAAACAGTTCCAAGGGTCTTTAGCCAGTAAGTTAGTCCACAGGTAACAACTCAGGTAAGGGCCAGACAGGTAACGCAAAACCAGGAACTTTGGCAAAGTCAGAATCAGGAGGGCAGACCAAGAACAGGAGTGCTTCATTCTTCATATGGAATAACCAAGCAGTGAATGGCAGTCAGAGATGAAGTTTTAACACTTGGTACCTGGAACATTTTCAGGGTCACTTGTGACAGTAAAAATACAAATAGAGATAAACGTTGCGCACTTAGTAACACACAGAGATGGCAGAAAGCTCACCCCATGCTCCTGGCCACATTAAGCTTAAGCTGCCTTAGCACTGCCCCGGATTTTCACATCAGCCTCTCTCAACTTAGTGCACCTACCTGTTCCATCAACCACAACACGTGTGACTCTTAGCTAGCGTCAAGACCTAATGTCAGGTAATTAGAACACGACCTCTGCCTCAAAACCTTACAGAGAACCACTGTCAAAGATACCAGCACCGCAGGTAAATGTAATGTGATTAATAAAGACAACTGTAACATATGCACAAATAAAAAGTTGACAACAATTGATAAATTCAAGAAAAATGAGACAACTTTGTAAGGTTTGAAATAATAAGACATAATCCTGAGACCAGTAACATCACAGGGACAATACTATCTCTATGAATTCTGCATGCTTGAATGAGGTTTCAGTATTTTGCATATTTTTTTTTTACATGTTGGTGTTTTTTATTATTTTGGAGAGATTTATACATTTTTAAAAAATTTTGAAAATATCAAACATATTTGGAAATCACCTTTTTGACTGATGTATTTTTATGAACCAGGTTAGCGCCAAAAGCAACGCCAAACGTGCAGCAAACAGGTTCAGTCCAAATAGTATTCTT
This sequence comes from Bombina bombina, assembly GCF_027579735.1. Taxonomy (NCBI): domain Eukaryota; kingdom Metazoa; phylum Chordata; class Amphibia; order Anura; family Bombinatoridae; genus Bombina; species Bombina bombina. Next base: position 175,237,476 of record NC_069509.1, on the reverse strand, counting down.
ATGTGTTCATAATAGTTTTATTCAGTCTATATACAGATAGAACAATATTTCATTAAAAATAACTAATGTTGTCTGAATTTGTTGATAATAACCAACTTAATGTTGACTAAACATTCAACATTCCCCCTTAAAGGGACACTGAACCCAATTTTTTTCTTTCGTGATTCAGATAGAGCAGCAATTTTAAGCAACTTTCTAATTTACTTCTATTATCAAATTGTCTTCATTCTCTTGGTATCTTTATTTGAAATGCAAGACTGTAAGTTTAGACGCCGGCCCATTTTTGTTGAACAACCTGGGTTGTGCTTGCTGATTGGTGGATACATTCATCCACCAATAAAAAAAAGTGCTGAACCAAAAAAAAAAAAAAAAGCTTAAATGCCTTCTTTCTCAAATAAAGATAGCAAGAGAATTAAGAAAATGGATAATAGGAGTAAATTAGAAAGTTGCTTAAAATTGCTGCTCAATCTGAATCATGGAAGAAACATTGAATTGATTTATTACATTTTAAAATTTGAATCTTGATTCATTTTTGCAAGAACTGTCTGTGTAAATAAATTAACGTAGGATTAAATGGAATGAGGTGCATTTTTACTTCTTTCAAGAAATATATTATATTTGTAATAATAAACTGCATGATTTGTTTTTAAGAAATATGTCAAATAAAGTGTGATTAAAGGGACATGCCACCCACATTTTTTCTTTTATGATTTAGAAAGAGAATGCAATTTTAAACATCTTTCTAATTTACTTATATTATCTAATTTGTTTTATTCCCTTGATATCCTTTGATGAAAAGCATATCTAGATATGCTCACTAGCTGCTGATTGGTTGCTGCGCATAGAAGCATCATGTGATTGGCTCACCATGTGCATTGCTTTTTCTTCAAATAAGGATATTTAAAAAAATGAAGCAAAATAAATAATGGAAGTAAATTGTAATGTTTAAATTTCTATTCTCTATCTGAATCATGAAAGAAAGATTTTGGGTTTAGTGGCCCTTTAAATAAGCAGATATGTTTTTGTTTGCAAGAATCTACAAGTTAATTTGTTTGCATTAATTTGCTTTTTTTCTGATTTTGGGAGTGTTGCTTTCATGCTAGGTATTTTCAGCATTAATTTGCATTTAAATCTTATATTTTAAAGTTAAGATCCAATGAGATACAAAAAATAAATGCTACCTTTTTTTTAAACCTTATTTTGTACATTTTTGGTTCATTAAATAAATCTTTGCTTCTAACATTTTATGAATCTTTATTGGTAATAAGATAATTACGGTTACTGACATTTATGCTCTATAATGAACCTTTTTAGGCAGATTGTGAAGAGGTATTGGCTGCTGGTTTTACCAACACATTGTCTGTGTTTATACTTTCCAAATGTTCTACTACAGATGCATAAGCTATCTAAATACATTGTTATAGCTTATTCTTAAAACATAATGATTTATTATTGCAGACATATGTTTCATCTATTACATTTTGCAGGCTATTTTTACTTTATTAGTGAAGAAAAACTGAAAATTCTATTCATCACTTAAGTCTGAGAATATATTGTAAAGTGTGTAAAAATACAATAGGAAATAATAAATGTGTTTTTGCTTTTCACAAACTTGATAATTATACATCTTTATGTTAAGATTTGTTTACTCAAACGCAAGTCCACTTACTTTGAGATTCTCAGCTGTTTTCCAAATAGAATCAACTTGCAAACAGTAAAGTATGACCGTCTTCTAAATCTGATTGGGTGAAGTTTTTTTTGTTTGTTTTTTAAACAAATTTGCATAGCGAGCCAATATGATCTCATGGAATGGAACTCAATTTCAACAAAGTAATAGTATACCAGGAGGCAGAAATAAATCTAATAGAAAATTTGACCACATCCCTTTAAGCTTTCACATCTCTCTCATAAACAACATTTCTACTGAGCTCCATCTGACCCCCCTCTTTTCCTACATATCTGTTAGATATTCCTGATTTAAGCCCCCTCCCTTTCCCTTCCCTACAAATGTGCTGATTTCACTTTGTGAAACTGGGAACCATTTTAAACATACAGAGAAACCACAAGCCACAACCAATGGCATTGGAATAACTCAGATTAGGCTGTCTAGACTCTAGACCATGCTAAATTTACCATGCCCACTGGTCAATAAACTCCACCCACTGGTTATCAAGACCCCGCCTCCAACTTCCAATTCACAAAGAGAAGCAGTAGAATATTGGGAATTATCTCTCTATACTTAGTGCATTGCCTGATTATTATAAAAGACCTTTTACTTCTTTGTAAATAAAAGGCTACTTCTTGCTATATACATTACAGATTTGCTTGCAACTCTGTTCAGTTGACTTAAAGGGACAGTCTAGTCAAAATTAAACTTACATGATTCAGATATGGCATGCAATTTTAAACAACTTTCCAATTTACTTTTATCTTCAAATTTGATTTGATCGCTTGGTATTCTCTGTTGAAAGCTAAACCTAGGTAGGTAGTTTTTCATAGCTAGACAGTGCTAGTTCACGTGTGCTATAGAGATAACATTGTGTGCACTCCCATGGAGTTATTTATGAGTCAGTACCGATTAGCTAAAATGCAAGTCTGTCAAAAGAACTGAAATAAGGGGCAGTCTGCAGAGGTTTAGATACAAGGTAATCACAGAGGTAAAGAGTATATTAATATAACTGTGTTGGTTATGCAAAAGTGGGGAATGGATAATAAAGGGATTATCTATATTTTTAAACAATAAAAATCCTGGAGTAGACTGTCCCTTTAATACATAGCCTAAACATATAACAACTCATTAGCTGCTAAAAAGGCTTAGTTCACATATCTAGAAAGTGATGGGAATTTAAAACTGATGTTAAAGCAAGGCCATTTTCACATAAAAACATTTATTTAAACATATTTTTTTATATGTATAGGGAAAGTAAAACTCAGATAAAGTGAATTATACATAACATATTCTTTCAAATTGCTTCTGTGATATTTTTCTTTTATTATCAATTATGAGAAAAGCAAGACACATTTGTTATTTCCCAATTTATTTTCACACGTTACAATAAATTCTCAGCACTCAGAACTGAAAACAATTTTCGGTTTACCTTGACTAATAAAGCACAAATAACTGACAAATGTTATAGATGGAAAATATGTCTGCAGTAATAAATCATTTGTTTTAAAGAAGAAGAATAACAATATTTTTAGAAAGACTTTATCTCATGTAATAACAAAGCAACAGTTCGGAAAGTATTACACAATAACCTTTTGTAAGCTCTAGGGTAAAACTAAACACAAATAACTACCTTTAATCTGCCCAATAGGTTTTTTATTTTTTTTGTAAATGTTTGTAAACATTATCATCTTGCTACAGATAAAGATTAACCCTTTCGTGACAGGGTTAAAGTGTCTACATCGGAACACCTGTTCCGATGTAGACAAATTGAAACTACGCGATCGTGCATACGATCGCGAGATTTCAATTATTGGATCGCATCTGGGGGGCGTCCCTACAACCCTAGGAACGCCCTCCAGACCGCGATCAAGTCCTTGAAGCGCAGAAGGCTTCAGGACAGCCGTTTGATATGACGTTCTATTCCGTCATAACGGCTTTAAAGCCCAGTGTAAATATGACGGAATAGAACGGCATAACGGCGTTAAAAGGTTAATAAAGTGTTTGGCAGAAACCCCAAAATATTTTTTACTTTGAAACTGGAAAATTACAGAATTAGAGTAGAACAAGCACTAATGTTTGAGAGAAAAAAAACTAGACAAAAATGCTAATCAAAATCAGCAATTAAACATTTGGGATTTTTTTTTTTAGATGTGTGGATTTGTTTTTAAACATACTTTTTCCATATTTGTTGCATTGGTGAGAGAACTAAAAAAATGTCCTTTGATAAAATACAAACTTAATTAATTTAAGAAACAAACGGCCAGATTATGAGTTTTGCGTTAGGAGCTATGCGGTGCTAACAAGCATTTTTTTCTCACCGCTCACTTACCTACAGCGCTGGTATTACGGGTTTTTACAAACCCGGCGTTAAAAGGCAAGAAGTGAGCATAGAGCAAAATTGTGCTCCTTACCGCACTCCAATACCAGCGCTGCTTAAGTCAGCGGTGAGCTGGTCGTACGTGCTCGTGCATGATTTCCCCATAGGAATCAACGGGGAGAGCCAGCTAAGAAAAAGTCTAACACCTGCAAAAAAGCAGCGTAAAGCTCAGTAACGCAGTCCCATTGATTCCTATGGGGAAATAAAATTTATGTTTATATCTAACACCCTAAAATGAACCCCAAGTCTAAACAACCTTAATCTTACACTTATTAACCCCTAATCTGTCACCCCCGACATCGCTGACACCTACATTATACTTATTAATCCCTAATCTGCCGCTCTGGACACCGCCACCACCTACATTATATGTATTAACCCCTAATCTGCTGCCCCAACATCAGCGACACTTACATTATTTTTATTAACCCCTAATCTGCCGCCCCAACGTCGCCGCCACTAAACTAAATGTATTAACCCCTAAACCAAAGTCTAACCCCAACACCCACTAACTTTAATGTAATTCAAATAAATCTAAATAAAATTAATATTATTACCTAAATAATTCCTATTTAAAAGTAAATACTTACCTATAAAATAAACCCTAAGCTAGCTACAATATAACTAATAGTTACATTGTAGCTATCTTAGGGTTTATTTTTATTTTACAGGCAAGTCTGTATTTATTTTAACTAGGTACAATAGTTATTAAATAGTTGTTAACTATTTAATAACTACCTAGCTAAAATAAATACAAAAGTACCTGTAAAATAAAACCTAACCTAAATTACAATAACACCTAACACTACACTATAATTAAATATATTTACTCAATTAACAACAATTAAATAAATTAAATTAAATTAGCTAAAGTACAAAAACAAACAAACACTAAATTACAGAAAATAATAAACAAATTACAAGATATTTAAACTAATTACACCTAATCTAATAGCCCTATCAAAATAAAAAAAGCCCCTCCAAAATAAAAAAAAAAACCTAGCCTAAACTAAACTATCAATAGCCCTTAAAAGGGCCTTTTTTTCGGGGCATTGCCCCAAAGTAATCAGCTATTTTACCTGTAAAAAAAAAATACAAACAACCCCCCCAACAGTAAAACCCACCACCCACACAACCAACCCCCAAATAAAATAATATCTAAAAAAAACTAACCTCCCCATTGTCATGAAAAGGGAATTTGGATGGGCATTGCCCTTAAAAGGGCAGTTAGCTCTATTGCAGACCCAAACCCTAACCTAAAAATAAAACCCACCCAATACATCCTTAAAAAATCCTAACACTAACCCCCTGAAGATTGACTTACTGTTCTGAAGACCGGACATCCATCCTCAAGGAAGCGGCAGAAGTCTTCATCCAACCGGGCCGAAGTCCTCAACGAAGCCGGGAGAAGTCTTCATCAAAGCCGGGCGAAGTGGTCCTCCAGACGGGCAGAAGTCTTCATCCAGATGGCATATTCTATCTTCATCCATCTGACGCGGAGCGGGTCCATCTTCAAGACATCCGACTCGGAGCATCCTCTTCATCCGGAGTCTTCTTACTGAATGACGGTTCCTTTAAGTGATGTCATCCAAGATGGCGTCCGTTAGATTCGGATTGGCTGATAGAATTCTATCAGCCAATCAGAATTAAGGTAGAAAAAATCCTATTGGCTGATGCAATCAGCCAAAAGGATTGAAGTTCAATCCTATTGGCTGATCCAATCAGCCAATAGGATTGAGCTTGCATTCTATTGGCTGTTGCAATCAGCCAATAGAATGCAAGATCAGTCCTATCTTGGATGACGTCACTTAAAGGAACAGTCATTCAGTAAGAAGACTCCGGATGAAGAGGATGCTCCGTGTCGGATGTCTTGAAGATGGACCCGATCCGTGTCGGATGGATAAAGATAGAAGATGCCGTCTGGATGAAGACTTCTGCCCGTCTGGAGGACCACTTCGCCTGGCTTGGATGAAGACTACTCCTGGCTTCGTTGAGGACTTCGGCCTGGTTGGATGAAGACTTCTGCCGCTTCCTTGAGGATGGATGTCCGGTATTTAGAACAGTAAGTCGATCTTCAGGGGGTTAGTGTTAGGTTTTTTTAAGGGTGTATTGGGTGGATTTTATTTTTTAAATTAGGGTTTGGGCCGCAAAAGAGCTAACTGCCCTTTTAAGGGCAATGCCCATCCAAATGCCCTTTTCAGGGCAATGAGGAGCTTAGGTTTTTTTAGATAGTATTTTATTTGGGGGGTTGGTTGTGTGGGTGGTGGGTTTAACTGTTGGGGGGGTTGTTTGTATTTTTTTTTTTACAGGTAAAAGAGCTGATTACTTTGGGGCAATGCCCCGCAAAAGGCCCTTTTAAGGGCTATTGATAGTTTAGTTTAGGCTAGGTGTTTTTTTTTTTTTTTTTTTTTTTGGTCGGGGTATTTTGATAGGGCTATTAGATTAGGTTATTTAGTTTAAATATCTTGTAATTTGTTTATTATTTTCTGTAATTTAGTGTTGTTGTTTTTTTGTACTTTAGCTAATTTAATTTATTTAATTATTGTTAATTGAGTAAATTTATTTAATTATAGTGTAGTGTTAGGTGTTATTGTAACTTAGGTTAGGTTTTATTTTACAGGTACTTTTGTATTTATTTTAGCTAGGTAGTTATTAAATAGTTAATAGCTATTTAATAACTATTGTACCTAGTTAAAATAAATACAAACTTGCCTGTAAAATAAAAATAAACCCTAAGATAGATACAATGTAACTATTAGTTATATTGTAGCTAGCTTAGGGTTTATTTTATAGGTAAGTATTTAGTTTTAAATAGGAATTATTTAGGTAATAATATTAATTTTTCTTTAGATTTATTTAAATTATATTTAAGTTAGGGGGTGTTAGGGTTAGACTTAGGTTTAGGGATTAATACATTTAATATAGTGGCGGCGACGTTGGGGGCGGCAGATTAGGGGTTAATAAATGTAGGTAGGTGGCGGCGATGTTAGGGATGGCAGATTAGGGGTTAATAATATTTAACTAGTGTTTGCGAGGCAGGAGTGCGGCGGTTTAGGGGTTAATATGTTTATTATAGTTGCGGCGATGTCCGGAGCGACATATTAGGGGTTAAACATTTTATTTTAGTATTTGCGATGCAGGAGGGCCTTGGTTTAGGGGTTAAAGGGACAATGTACCCAAATTTTTTCTTTCATGATTCAGATAGAGCATGCAATTTTAAGCATCTTTCTAATTTACTCCTATTGTCAAATTTTCTTTATTCTCTTGGTATCTTTATTTGAAAAGCAGGAATTTAAGTTTAGATGCCGGCCCATTTTTGGTGAACAACCTGGGTTGTCCTTGCTGATTGGACAGCACCAATAAACAAGTGCTGTCCATGGTTCTGAACCACAAATTGGCTGGCTCCTTAGCTTAGATGCCTTCTTTTTAAAATAAAGAAAGCAAGAGAATGAAGAAAAATTGATAATAGGAGTAAATTTGAAAGTTGCTTAAAATTGCTTGCTCTATATGAATCACAAAAGAAAAAATTTGGGTTCAGTGTCCCTTTAATAGGTAGTTTATGGGTGTAAGTGTACTTTTTAGCACTTTAGTTATGAGTTTTATGTTACGGCGTTGTAGTGTCAAACTCATAACTACTGACTTTAGAATGCGTTAGGGATCTTGACGGGGTAAGGTGTACCGCTCATGTTTTGGCCTCCCAGGACAGACTCGTAATATCAGCGCTATGGAAGTCCAATAGAAAAAAGACTTTACAAAGTTTGCGTAAGTCGTTTTGCGGTAAGGCCAAAAAAGTGTGCGGTGCCCCTAAACCTGCAAGACTCGTAATTCCAGCGGTAGTGAAAAAGCAGCGTTAGGACCTGTTAACGCTGCTTTTTCAGCCTAACGCACAACTCGTAATCTAGCCGAAATATAGTTGATCCGTTTGTGCATTTAAACTAGTCCTTTTTTGCAGGAGGGATAGGCTCAAAAAGTTCAAATTTACACTATTTAGGTGGAAACGGCTATCCAATAAAAATTAAACAATGTCCATGTCAGTTAATTGATTCCTGTGTCAGCCTGTCACTTTTGTTCTTAGCCTCTCCTGACCCCATAAAAAATGTGTTGCTACTGGCTTGTAGAACTAACTAGTAGCTACTTCTTTAAACTTTAGAAAATAGTGAATTGATGAATTTTCTTTAACAAGCATATCTCAAATGATCCCCTTAAAGTGATATGAAACCCAATTTTTTTCTTTAATGGTTCAGACATAGTATTTGATTTTAAACAACTTTCTAATTTACTTCTATTGTCAAATTTTCTTCTTTCTCTTAGTATCTTTATTTGAAAAGCAGGAATGTAAGCTTAGAGGCCAGTCCATTTTTGGTTCAGCACCTAGGCAGCTCTTGCTACATGGTGGCTTAAATGAAAGAAAAAATTGGGTTTAGTATCCCTTTAATAAAAACAATTTAAAACAATTTAAAAACATTGACACTATAAGTATCCAATTGGGTCACTAGGGGATAGTTTGTAGTGGTAGTAGTCTGGATTCATCCCACTGAGGGTAAAATGATTTCCATGGGTGCTGTGCTTACCAAATGCTAACGGTAATCCATTTAACTTTGTCTCTATCTACTCAAATTCCATTTTGCTGATCTCAGTTAGCTTCTTCAAGGATACTCTCTGGGTTACTGGATAATCTGACCAAAGCTGTATCCAAAAGCTCTTAACTGTATTGCATTTTGCAGAATGATTGTCCTTTATTCCAAAGGAAATTCAAGGAAAATTAGAGTGCTATGAAGTGTATTCTGTTCAGACAGTTGTTTAACTCTAAGCACAGACAACCTAATCACACCCATTGACCATCTAGTTCTTCCTTATATTGCAATAACACCACTCAAAAGCACCCTAACCCCTTTCCCTAGCTACCAAGCTTTTTATGCCGCCTCCATAAGACTTTAATTCCCCATTCTGGCCACTCAGATGATGCACAAATCACTGAATACCAGCCCCAAGTTAGAAAAATAAAGGATATGACATGTTTATATACAATAATGTTTCTTATTTTACTGAGTTTAATCTCACAAAATATTTTATTTGTGTTGGTTTTGGTTATATTCCTTTCCATAGAGTCTTCGATAGAACAGCATAACGTTTCTGACACTCTATGTGCCTTTGATAAACTATTAACTTGGAGATTCATTTATAGGGCTCCATTTATTAAGGGTCAAGCAGACATGATTTGCTACCAATTGGCCGCTCGCAGGAGTTGTCAATAATCCCGATTAGATCAGGATTATTTTATTCCGCCACTTTTTATTTGGCGGACAGGATAAGGAGCAGCAGTCTTAAGGTTAAGGAGCAGCGGCCTGAAATGATATACATCCAAAGCCGTAAATGTTGCTTGATACATGAAGGCTATAGTCTTGATTCTCCTCAGAATATGTCACTGTTTCTCAAGAACAGATATTACATTGAAAAATGAGGGAACACTGGCAAAAAAGAGAAATAAAAAATTGTACAAAATAAAAATAACCAAAAATGCAAACAATGCAAATGTAATAATACATGTAATAAAAATAAACATATGCAATAGTATTACTTTATTTAACTATTAATATTATTTCCCTTTGAAGAGCTTTCCTGCCTTTTGTTAATCACTATTGTCCATTAATGTAACAATGAACAAAATCTAGGTAATTACTATTGATTACAAATATATTATTATCTGTGAACCTTGTACATTAGTGAAACAGTATAATACATGTGTGATTATGTAAAAAAGCTACAATTAAGTCTATGTTCTACTGTATTTTTCCCTAGTGACATCACAAGGTCAATTTGGATCATAAGTCAATTATTAGAAAGGTATTATCAAAAGTATCAACAATGTATATAAAGTGCAAGATTATTTAGACATCTCGATTTTCCTTCATGATTAGACTAAACCTGTAATTTATTTAAACATAATGGCAAATGATAATATTTACTGAAAAAGCTGATTATCATCAACACACAATAAAGACGCTAACTGAATTGCTTTTTTTTTCTTTTAACAGAACAGCTGTCTGTTCATTTTGCTACACATTAAGCACATTGTATATTTATATAAAAGAAGCCATTTATAAAATATATGTCCTTTATTGAAACATGAAATTTGTATATGCCCCAACACATGATTGATTAAGTACACAATAGTAAAGGGAAATAAAGCGGCAAAAATTTAACAAACTATAAAAATTATTAAACAAAAACTTTAAAATATTTGGATGGTTTTGCTGTTAGGCTTAAAGGACTATCATATTTTCGTTTAATTTGAACCATAAAAAATATTTTAATTTGTAAGTCATTTAAACATGACTTTGTGGTCAAAATGATCTAAAGGTCTCTGGGCTGGCGAGATTATTAAAGAAAGCTCGCCAGTACTTCTATTTCTCTGAAATAATCTAATGCTAATTTTTAACCTGACAACAGGGCATCTCGCTAAGGGGCGTATTTTACATTTTGAAACAGGAGGAGATGCAAACATTACTAAAAGTGCACAATAAAAATTGAACCATTCACACAAATATATGCAGGAAAAAATTGTATTGTTATAGTGCATCAAAAATCATAACAAATTCTTTACCAAAAATCGTATTTTATCAAAAATGTAAAAATGTGTATGTAAATTACTCAAGAATAAATCGTATTAAATACGCACAGCATAAATCGTAATTTAAGTGCACAGGATGTGCAAAAATCACTTCAAAATTTAAAGTACAAAATATAAAGCGTAATTATTGTTTTTTCGTAAAATGTGTTGAACATGGGTGTTTTATGGGCGTATATGAAATTGTCTCTCTAATGTCAGCACAATTCTATAAAGATTTTTACACTACAGATCTCACAGTTTTTTCTCGCAAACTAATGGGTGACAAGCTTTTCTCAAAACACTCAAAATACTTATAACCCTTATAGACAAACACATGCATATGAAAATATAGGCGATTGCAAGATGCTATACACTGAAGGCAGCGTAATGTGATTTATATTGCCTGTAGGATTTAATTTTTAAAGTGCTCCCCCTACTCACTGCTAACTTCACTCCACGGTGCTAAGTGTCCCTTTCCAGTGAGCTTCATTACTTTCAATAGGAGACATCTTGCCACTTGCAGAGACTGCACCTTATTTACGATAATTCAACCAGGGCAGCCCCTGAGAGGGTCGGTGAGAAAAACCACTTCTGAAATTGTGAGGTATAGATTATTGGGCCCCCATGTGTAGGTTATGGAAAACTATGGTCCCCTTTGCCTACTGGGGAACTTTTCTGGATTTTTAATCAAACAACATTGTCCTGTCATTGCAGCAAACTTTGTAGTCCAAGATAGATTATCATTAATCACACACAATGATGATTACATGCTCTTTATTAATGGACATTAAACATTTTTCTATCATGCACATGAAAGAGAATTATTTAAACATAGCCCTCTCTGGAAACAAATGAGTTAAAAGAGCAAATATTGTCATTTTAAATATTATTGGTAGCATAAACTAGACTTGAGCAGCTGCAAAAAAATCATTTTGGACAAATCTTTCAGAATAACTATTCTGAAAAGTTAGTTTTTCAGAATATCCATCTGCTGCACTCTTTATATTTGTTGCACTGAAAACTAAACAAATTTTGAATATTCAGGTAAAATTTACATTCATTTTCATTAAACAAATGTTAATTTATCCTTTGCTACAGGGTGAAAATGTCGCCTCTATCCTTATTCTTAACTCTAGTACAACGGAGAGCTGCGCTCATCCTGATTCTTCTTCACAGAGTCCCGGGCTGCTTTTATTGGAGACTTAGCGTGGCGGATCCCAGAGCCCACGCTAAATGACCTTGTCCTTTATTGCACATCCACAGCACTAAACCTCTTATAGTCGCGGCCCAGGACTCTATGTAGGATTAGTTTAGCTCTCCAGCGAGTTACACATAAGTATTTAACCCTTAAATGCTAATTTAAAGGAAACAATACTGATTAAGTTTGTCAGTATTTGTTCAATTTCTTTAAATTAGTTAGTGCATTTGTTTGGATATTCATTTTGTTAAAATGAAAGGAATATCCGTGTTTTCGTCACAAATTAATGTTCACTAATTTTCCAGTTTTCTTAGACATAAGCATTTTTACCACAAAGGTTCAGTATACATGAAAAGATCACATTTGCAACTGACAACAAATTTACACGTACAGCACCATTATTCATTCTGGCAAAATGTGATTTGGTTTACATGAAAATATTTATCTCATCTGAATTTCTTATCATAAAGTTTTAGATAGGATCACCATCTATAGATTCATTTCATTTTTTAATATAACTTAAGGTGATTCTGACAAAATATTTTTATATACATGTTTTAAGATCCTAGGCTATGGACTCCATTGATCAAGCTGTGGACAAACAAGGTTACCAGGTGGGAAACCTGTACAACCACATTTGGAACTAGCAAGCCGCATCTGCTGCTCACATTTTATATTGGACAAGCAAATCCTTGTGCAGACCCACCCCCTGCTCTCATGCAACTGATTGCACAAGAGCAGCGCTTGTGAATCATCACAGTTGGACTAGTATGGGATGATTTAACTCCACCAACTTTTGCTACTGTCAGGGTTTTTTCCCTGTTGTATGCCATGTGCTGCTGGCAGCCATTTTACTCACCTCTCTTCCTGACTATGGTGCATTGTGGGGGATGCTGCTCATTTACTACACTTCCTTTTATGGCCAGACTGGTGTGCATCATCCATGTGAGACAGGATGCAGTCTCAGAATTGTGATGTCATCACTTATTATTTAAAGGGCCTCTGTTCAGTATGCTTTGCCTTTGCGTTGTCTCAGACCCGTTTGTGAGAGTTCCTGTGTATTACCTGGCTGTCTGACGTCCTTCCTGGTTCCTGATCCCTGGCTTGTTCCTGACTCTGCTGTTTTCCTTGTTGCTGATTCCAGCTTGTTTGACTATTCGCTTTGGCTCCTGACTCGGCTCGTCTGACTACCAGCTCTGGTTTTGACTCCTGGCTTGTTATTTGGCTTGTGGACTATTTATTATTTTTTGCTATCAATAAAGGTGTGATTATTTTTGCACTTCTCACCTCAGTCTGATTCCTGGCACCCTGACAGCAACTTAATAAATTGAACTCAACACATGAAACATAATTATTTCAGGAGATATGCATGATTCCATTGCAACTGAGTATAATATTTTACTCTTAACCATAAAAGGCAAATCTCAGATATTGTTCTCAGCTATGCACCATGAAGATCCCAATTTTTTTAATTATCAGTTGTATGCTCTCCTATTTGCCACCCTGTAAAGCATCCTTTAAAAAAAAAAAAAAAGAAATCTCTACTGAAATCAATGTTTTGGGTAATGAGAGGCAGAACAAGTATACCTTTCTCTCAGAGATTCAACTGACCTCAAGTTTGATCAAATACCCTTCTCTCAGAGATTCAACTGACCTCAAGTTTGATAAAATACCCTTCTCTCAGAGATTCAACTGACCTCAAGTTTGATAAAATACCCTTCTCTCAGGAATTCAACTGACCTTAAGTTTCGTCAATTTTAACCTTTATATCCCTTATCAAAGAAAGGACAGAAACCTCAAAATTCATGCTAGTTTGTTATGTTTCATCCCAAACCAACTAAATTCTCCTCCCATGCAGATCATACCTCCATGGCCCATAAATGCGTGTGGTTAATATTTATTTTTTTAGTTTTCAGAATATAAAACACATTAAGAATTCTGCCCCTGTCAATCATGCCAATTGAGTTTGCATTTACCATTTTGGTAAACTTAACTTTATAATGAGAAAATAATCAATTCATTTCATTATAGTACTTAAAATTTATGACTTGGTTGAACTGAGAGTAATTTAATATTTCCTTAAAAAATAAATATATATAACATACCTCTAAAAGTTTCACAACTATAACAATGTTTTAAAACATAGATAAACACAAACAGCAATTCAGGGACAATATTATTAAAATAAAGAAGAGAATTCTTTTGAAATATGAACAATAAACTGTACGTAAGGATCAGTCTGATACTAAATTCAGAATTTGTTACTGTATCACTGCAGTAACAGCCTGTAAATGTCACCTGTCATAGCAATTTCAAAGCACAAAGAAAATCTCAGCACTTTGTGTGATAAATGAAATGCCTGTCTGAGCTGGCTATAGCAATGCCAAAATAATTTATATGGGTCAATATCTGCACTATATGGGTTAATATCTTCAGTTAAATAAGAGTCATGACTTATACTAAATGGAATAACTCATTGAATTTGGGATTGTATCATTGTATGAGTTCATTAATCGTGTATCCTATGTTTCTAGGGTGTTTATAGACTTGATATTAAAATTTTTATATAAAATGTTTAGTTATGCATTGTAGACCAACAAAGGTTAATTAAGATACTAGCATGTATTAAAAAATGCATTAATTCGGGGGGCGGAGCCGGCCAGCAATCCTTATGGTCGCATCAAGTTAGAGCTCCGACAAACGACCGCTCTAATGGGCAATAAATAACATATAATCACTCAGAACTGGGATATGCCCTACTATATATCACTTAAGAAAGCTGTTTGAACGTCAGACGCTAGAGAAAAGAGATCCGTAGGACCGAAAAAACGGAATTAGACAAAGTCTGATTGCGGCCTATAACAGAACGACGACGCAACACAGTGTGAGCCACGCTATCAGCACACACGCCGCAGTCACTACATAGAGGCGCTAGCTAACGAGCCCGAGACACAGCTTGCTGATAAACCTCCTGTGTGGATCATTGCTTCAAGACCCTGCAAACCAGATAAACTACGGACCTAAGGTAAAACGTCATACAAATAAAAAAAGACTGCGCCATACACTTATTACCGGGCTATTAAGATTGAACAGGCCCTATATAACAGCCCTATACCCTGCTTCTACTTGTGATCACTCATACTTCAGGCCGACATACATAACTACCTGATCAGTAAAGGCCTTAGAATAATTAAAAGTGCGCACTACAGGATTAAACAGCGTGGAAATCGCGCGGCCTATCACTCCCTAAATACATACTGTGGAGCAGAATACGATCACTTACATCAAACTACATAGATCCTAGACTCAAGATGACCTCAAAGAGTAAAACCAAAGGAGACAAGCTTTTAAAGGGACATACAAGCACGGGAGGCAAATTGAACGCTTACTTTAAGAACCATGACACCTCTCTGACTACAGAGCCTGATCTACCTCTCTCCGATACTACAGAACACTCCTCACAAGCTCCTACATCTATAGAGGATAAGACACCCATAACACGATCAGATCTAAAAGCTCTATCCACTAAGGCGGACCTCTCTAACATAATGCAACAAGTGAGTAAAGCTATAAAAGATGGCCTGGCAGAAGTTAAGAGAGATATTAGGGAGCTGGGAGACAGGGTGTTGGAATTAGAAGACCAACTAGAGGAGACGAATAAAGCCTCAGATAACACTGCACAAGCTTTTCAATTTCAATCTGAAGCCATTGAACGCTTACAGATCCAAATGGAAGACCTAGATAACAGAGGTAGAAGGCAGAACCTTCGGATTCGAGGCATACCAGAAAAAATTCTTCCACAACAACTACCCTCCTACTTACAAAATTTGTTCAAATTTTTATTGGATCCTGAAAAAGAACCTATAGCCCTGGACAGAGCCCACAGAGCCCTACGGCCAAAACCCCCAGACAGTATGCCACCACGAGATGTAATTCTGTGCTGTCACAAGTTTAAGGATAAAGAAAACCTTTTACAAGCATCCAGGAAGAAATCACCACTTTATTTTGGTGAAGATGTCATACAGATCTACCCTGACCTTAGCCCGATCACCCTAGCCAAACGTAAGGAAGCCAGATATTTAACTTTACACTTACAAGATCTTGGAATAGCATACAGATGGGGCTTCCCTTTTGCCATTAAAGTCCTGAAAGATGACAAAACATTTGTATACCGAAACCCAGATGATCTGGAACAGTTCTGCAGGCAGCTGAATATTGCACAACCATCTCTACCCAAGCTGACAGAAACCTCAAGAAAAAGAGACCAAGAGAGATCTTTGTCACCTAAACCACAAAGAAGAAGCTGGTCAACTAGACCCACAAAGAGGAAAAATACAATGGCGTCAGACTCTCCTGCCAGATCTTCGGACATAACATGACAAAAATGACAGTAACTCTTAACTCCTTTTCTCTTTTTGATAGCTTTGCCCTGCTAAAAGGGCATTATATAGAGAATATCCAGCTTTCTACCAGCGAATGAGTCTTATATCATTGTTTGACATGTTTAAAAAATGAATAATTTGTACCCAAAATAGAGTGGACAGGCACAAACATCAGCCTACTCTCCCCCACCCACTCACTGTTAAGTTAGAATTACAGACCTAGTTTAGCACTATCTATAATCCTAGGATGAGTAATTCTAGGAATGCTAGTACAGTTTTCCTTTTGTTTGTTTGTTTTTGTTTGTCTTTTTTACTGATTGATTGTATTTTCATATCTAACACTGTTGGTTTTTTATTTCAGACTCCAGGTTGTCTTTTATTACTTGAAACAGCGATACCTTTTTGTAGCTCTATCAAATTGTTAATACCCCAGGGGATGCCTCCGAACTCCATGTCTTCCCAACTCTCAGGTGAGACGAAACTGACCGACACTTACCACCCCCCATGACCATGACAGTCCCATGAATTCAGATCATTTCACAAAATGTGAAGGGCCTTAATTCGCCAAATAAGCGGTCTATTGCTCTTAAACACTTTGCTACCTACTCTCACTCTATTATCTTCTTACAAGAGACCCACTTTATCACAGGCGCAGAGCCTTCTCTAGCCTCAAAGGACTTCCCTACAAACTACCATAACGCATATCACGCCAAGAAGCAAGGTGTTACCATTCTACTTCACAAACTCCTCCATTTCCAGCTACATAACAAAATCACAGACACAGAGGGATGGATCCTTATTC
This sequence comes from Bombina bombina, assembly GCF_027579735.1. Lineage (NCBI taxonomy): Eukaryota > Metazoa > Chordata > Amphibia > Anura > Bombinatoridae > Bombina > Bombina bombina. The sequence continues at coordinate 175,220,438 of NC_069509.1, read as the reverse complement.
TCACAGGTCTCCTGTTTAACAAACCAATCACTCTAGTTAATATCTATGCCCCACTTAGTCGTAGACGAAAATTTTTCCAAAAAGTTCTCTCCCTGGTTTTAGAACACAAGAAAGGTCTGGTAGTGATGGGAGGGGACCTTAATACAGTACTAGATCCAATCATGGACTCATCTACAAAACACGGACAAGCGAAATCTAGAGCACCGAATACAACCCTATCATGTATAAAAGAATTGAGCCTTATCGATACCTGGCGCATACAGCACCCAACACAACACAACTATACCTTTTATTCACATCCATGGGCAACATACACCCGAATTGATTACTTATTTATTGATAGACATCACTTATCCCTCCTAAGAGACTCAGACATTCGACCTACAGCATGGTCTGACCATTCAGCAGTACACCTAGAGTTAGACTGGCCCGAGATCCCAACAATCCCTTACACTTGGAGACTAGAGGACTCACTCCTTCATTATCCCCCAACACAAAAAATATTACAAAATGCATTGACTGAATATTTCCAATTTAACTGCACCAACGACTCACTTCCGGGTATTATCTGGGAGGCACACAAGGCGTACATCAGAGGGGAATGTATAAAGCAAACAGCCAAAATAAAAAAGCAATATCGCTCCTCAGTGACTAACTTAACGACACAGTTATACACACTAGAGGCACAACACAAGAATAACCCATCAAATAAAACACTTCTGTCACAGATAACTAAAATTAGACAAGATTTAAACATTATTCTTTCTAAAGAGGCACAGAGAAAGGCTCTAGCACTGAAAAAAATATATTTCTTCGAAAGTAATAGAGCAGGACTTAGATTGGCCAGATTACTTAACCAACAAACCACTAAATCCCACATCCACGAATTAGTGACACCAACGGGCCAACATCTCATTGAAAGCAGAGATATAGCAGAACAATTCAAAATCTATTACTCAGAGTTATATAATCTACCATCAGATCAATCCCCAAAAAGGCTGACTGAGCTCCAGACATATATAAAAGAAGCCAACCTCCCGAAAATACAGACGACATTAAAAGAAAATTTCGAAGCACCTATCTCACTACAGGAAATCCTCTCAGTGATTGCTAAGCTACCCTCTGGGAAGAGCCCAGGCCCAGATGGGTTTACCAACATTTATTATAAAACATTTAGAACCTCCCTGGCCCCGCACCTCCTAAACCTATTTAAAACTATAGACGATGGGAAAGCGCTCCCTAAGGAAATGCAACAAGCCCATATTTCAGTTATCCTAAAACAAGGGAAAACACCATCAGACACTAAAAGCTACAGACCTATCTCACTTTTAAATGCGGACCTCAAAATACTAGGCAAGATCTTAGCTAAAAGACTGAATAGGTTACTAGAAGATATTATCCATACAGACCAGGTTGGGTTCGTACCCCATAGGGAGGCCAGAGATAATACCATAAGAATCCTGACCCTCATGTCCTACTCTAAACACTACAAGATACCGACGGTCTTCTTGGCAACAGATGCCGAGAAGGCCTTCGACAGGCTAGACTGGCAGTTCCTCAAAGACACACTTATCGAGATAGGACTGGGGCCCTGAATGCGCAACAGAATATTCAGTCTTTATGCTCACCCCACAGCAAAAGTCAAGGCTAATGGTATATTATCCCACCCTTTTACAATTAATAACGGCACACGGCAGGGATGCCCCCTATCCCCTCTTCTGTTCATACTCACCATGGAGGTTATGGCCGCCCACATACGTAACAACCACACCATTAAAGGTATAGAAATTGGCCCACATAGCTTTAAAATTGCACTTTACGCGGACGATGTCCTCTTTACAGTTACAGACCCAGCCCAATCCTTGAAAGAAATTATGCTTGAACTCGACCAATTTGGGAGATTCTCCAATTTTACTGTAAACACGACTAAATCAGAACTACTAAACATATCCCTTAGGAGAGAGGAGTTTTCCAGATTAGCAGAGATCTGTCCACTTTCACTCAAAACAGACGCTATAAAATACCTGGGTATTTTCCTGTCCCCAAACTCTACCACCCTTTTTAAAAAGAACTTTGAAGCCCTCATGCTATCAACTCAGAAAGACCTAAATACTTGGGCAACAAAGCCTCTCTCCTGGTGGGGCAAAATACAAAGTATAAAAATGACAACCCTCCCAAGAATCTTATATACGCTACAAGCCCTACCTATAGCCTTACCAGGTTGGTTCCCTCTGAGACTTCAGAACCATATAAATAGATTCATATGGGGTAACCGTAAACCACGAATAAATAAAGCTACACTATACAGGCCCACTTCAACGGGAGGCTTAGGCCTGCCGAATATACAGCTATACTTAGACGCGATAGTACTCCAGAGAGTCTATGACTGGCATAACACATCAGGACACAAAGCCTGGATTTCCATTGACTCTCAAATACTGAAAGTCCCATCTGTAGGAGCTCTATGCTGGGTCCCTAAACCCTTAAGACCCTTGCAATGCACAACACTTCCAATACACCAACACTTCTTTGACTCTTGGGAAAAAATCAAACACAAAAGAAGGGACATCTCTGGACCTAGATCGCCCCTTTTTCCTATCCCATTAAATGCAGAATTGACGGGTGGGTTAGACAGAAACTTTCAAAGAGAAACGGAATGGGGATATACCACTCCTTTAAAGGAGTTTGTTCGGGAGGGGAAACTCATACGTAGGGAAGAAATGAGGGAAGTAGCACAAGGGGCATACTATCCATGGCTAAAATATAATCAACTCACACATTTTATCAACACAACACTATTTCAAAAATACTATCTAAGGCAATTGACCCCTTTTGAGAACATCTGCTCGGCCAATACACCGTCACCACACTCACTATCCAAAATACGTAGTATATTACAGAATCATATGAAGACAGAACTACCTGCTTACACCAACAACTGGCATAAAGAACTCGGAACCACTCTAAGCGAGGAGGAGTGGGCGAACATATTCCAAAACACGAAAAAGTCCTCAACCTCTCCGAAACAAATTACAAAGTACTCACACGCTGGTATCTGACTCCAGCGAGATTAAGCTCTATTTACCCATCCTCCAACGATCAATGTTGGAGAGGTTGCAAAAAGAGAGGCAGTTATCTACACATGTGGTGGGACTGCGAGTTATTAACACAATTATGGCAATTCATAGAAACTCATTTTAGGAAAGGCCTAATCAAAGACCTCCGCCTGACACCCCATATTACCCTCCTGAATAGACTTCCCCAAATATCATGTAGACTTAGAAGACAACTACTACAAATTGGCATTAATGGAGCTAAAGCTCTAATTGCTTTACACTGGAAAATGCCCGTACCCCTGACAGGACAGATGTGGCTAATAAAAATGAACGAACTTCTAGACCTAGAGGAATTTGGATACTTAAAAAGAATGAGACTAGAATTTTTCCAGAATATGAAATTCCTATGGGACGACTCATTACCCCCGACTGAACACTAACTCACATTGATCCTCATATAACTCCCCTCTGACTGACTTTTTGACATGGAGTCGGAGGCTCCCCTCTGCAAAGTAAGACTTATGTGGAACATATTCTACATAGGTTCACTAGCAACATATCCCTGGATTTAGGTGAAACTCTAGAGATTATTTCATGTTGAGCTATTCAACCCGAATTTTAGTAAATTTAGTATGAAGAAATACTAGCTATTCCCAACACAAAGATAATGATAATGATCAGTAAGGTTTAATTTTGTTTTTGTTATTTAATTTGTTAGGTTATGTGTTATTTACAGATATATAAGCCTCCATCCTATATTAAGATTTATTTCTTTACATGAATGCACAGATTGTAATATGTAAACCTTTACGGTGAGTGCACCGTTGTTTGTGACTTTTTCTTTATGTGCTTTTGATCAATAAATGATGGAATTTAAAAAAAAAAAAAAAAAAAAAAAGGCATTAATTCAAGGGAGGAAAGCATAATTCTGTCACTATATAAATCCCTGGTAAGACCTCACCTTGAGTATAGTGCAGTTCTGGGGACCGATCTCAAAAAAAGACATTGCAGAACTAGAAAAAGTCTAGAGAAGGGCCACAAAGTTAATAAGAGGAATGGAGAATTTAAAGGGACAGTCTACCATAGAATTGTTATTGTTTTAAAAGATAGATAATCCCTTGATTACCCATTCCCCAGTTTTGCATAAACAACACAGTTATATTAATGTACTTTTTACCTCTGTGATTACCTTGTATCTAGGAACCTTCTTCCAGCCCCCTGATCACATGACTGTGACTGTTTATTATCTATTGTCTTAAATTTAGCATTGTATTGTGCTAAATCTTAAATAACCCCCTGTGCCTGAACACAGTGTTATCTATATGGCCCACGTGTACTTTCTGTCTCTTTGTGTTGAAAAGAGATTTAAAAAGCATGTGATAAGAGGCAGCCCTCAAAGGCTTAGAAATTAGCGTATGAGCCTACCTAGGTTTAGTTTAAACTAAGAATACCAAGAGAAAAAAGCAAATTTGATGATAAAAGTAAATTGGAAAGTTGATTAAAATTAAAAGTCCTATCTAAATAATGAAAGTGTAATTTATACTAGACTGTCCCTTTAAGCTATGAGGAGAGACTAGCCAAGCTGGGTCTGTTTTCTCTAGAAAAAAGGTGCTTGAGAGGTGACATGATTACTTTATATAAATTTATTGAAGGCCCATATACAGAGATGGCAGCAGCTCTGTTTATTCCAAGAAAAGTGTTTGTGACAAGAGGTCACAATTTAAGGTTGGAGGAAAGGAGATTTAATCTCCTGCACCATAAACCGGTTTTCACTGTAAGAGCAATAAAATTGTGGAACTGATTACCAAAGGAGGTAGTGAATGCCAATACCCTAGATCAATTTAAAAATTGTTTGGATACATTTCTGGCTAGAAACAGAATTCATAGCTATGACTGCTTGTATTAAATGGGTCACCTTTTAATGAGATTAATTTAAGATCAACTGGAGGTTTTTTGTGAATAGATTATATTAGTATAGGTTGAACTCGATAAACTTCAGTCTTTTTTCAACCTCATCTACTATGTTACTATGTAACTTGGCAATATACTTCATTATTTATTTTGCCTCTTTTTCATGCAATTTAGCTCAGACGTCAGATGTATCAAGGCTAACCTTGCTACATACACATCCCTAATTATCTTGAACAGATAAGAACTGCAAGGCAATGCACTTAATATTACAGAATTTTGCCGCGCTATACAAATAGATTATAATCATAATAATAACCATATGACCAACCGAGGACTTGTCCAAATAACAACAAGTGGTGGATGCAGTTTGGTTTTTGAATATAATAACAGCAAACAAGTTAATTTGTTTAAAAAAATGTTTAGACTGTGCTGATATGTTATTCTGTAGCAACACATCTGAAATGTCTAATACTTACAAGAAGATTATTGATGGCAAATAGTGTTGGACCAGGTGCCCTCACATCTGCAGGCAACCAGATGTCATCAGTTAATGTGACAACTAAAAACAATATAATCTGGGGTACATAGTTGAAGGGCTGTTGGGTGTGAGCTGATGGTTGAATATGCAGAGATTTTGAGAAACAAACTGACCCACGGACATGTATTTCAAGATATCACAACCCATGAACAGGCTTTTGTAAAGGCAACAGGCAGTTAGTTCATTTTTTCCCCTATATTATTGCTTAGAATGTCTTTTGCTCCTTCATTTGATAATATATTGTTAGGGGTTTGGGGGAGAATGGATGGACTCAGGGGTCAAGTCCTACAAAAAAAAGTGTGGGAACTCACCAAGACTTCCACCTTCCCTCACAATTAATATATATATATATATATATATATATACACACACAGAGATGTAAGAACCATGTGTAATAAAATAAAATAAAGATAATATTTATAACAGGGGTGATAACACAGCAGTCTTACATTTAATGTATTGTAGGAAGTGTTACTGCCCATTACTAGAGCATCTCACTATCCCTCTAACCAGACTGTGCTCCAGCTCCTCCCACCAGCAGCAGCAGTCTTTATTGAAATGTTTATCTTCTCTGTCCAGAGGGAACTTAGTTCCTCCTGCAAAAATAGTGTAGGAACTCCGTTCCCATGTGTTCCCGCTCGACTTGACCCTTGGATGGACTGGTCATTTTTTAAAAATGGCTAAATGCAAAGCTATGCAATAGATTGGTGCCCACTCTGGTCACAAAAAAAGTTAAAGTGAATGTAAATTTTTATGCTAAAGTGCCCGTTTTTTAAAAATTCAATTAAAAACAGGGGCACTTTAATTCATTAAAATTTACATTTCACTCCTGTTGTGAAAAAAATACTTACCTTTTAAACTTGACAGCAGCTCCAGCTTCCTCCGGTTGTCGCAAGCCATTTCTGATGTCAGAAATGATGGATAGGTCATCCTCCAATCACGGCTCCCCCCCCCCCCCCGGGGATTTAGTGTCTGATTCAATGCCGTGATTGAAGGAAGCCGGATTCCTCATTTTAGACCCAGGAAAAGGCTTTGCGAAGGGTGGATGAAGCTAGAGCTGCTGTCAAGATTAAAAGGTAAGTATTTTTTTTCACAACAGGAGTGAAATGTAATTTTGATGAATTAAAGTGCCTCTGTTTTTAATAAAATGTTTAAAAACCGGGCACTTTAGCATCAAAATTTACATTCACTTTAAATGTAGGAAACACAGAGGTCTTTGAATACTAAATTTGTCACCCATGGAAATATAATATAGAATTACCTTCCACTTGTTAAAATATATAGAATTTCACCTTCTGCTGTAGCAATTTAAAGGCAATGTGCCTCATTCCAAAATTTTTGAATTTGTAGATGAAAATATAATAAAGGAGCTCTGTTTTTTATTATTTCAAATATATTTTGATTAATACTTTAAGCAAAACTAAAACAAGAAGAGAAAAGAGTTATCTGCCCTTGAGGGCAGTCGGTAGTGGATGCACTTTATTCAAAGTGCACTAGAAGTTCAAAAGCTCTCAACCTTACAATATAAAGAAACATATGAAACGAGAGCAGGAAAACTGCAGTTGATTATTAATGTCTAGAAAGAAAAATGTGACAATATACAGAGAACTGGCAATCAGAAACAGGCTGTGCATCAAGGAATAAATATTCCTAAGTATAAGAGAGGATCTAATTGGTACCTTATGTGAAAGCTGTGGATAGATTCTAAAAGCAATTGGAATAAAAGACAATTGGAACTATAGCTGTGATTGTTTCTATAAAAGTAATAGAACCATAGGGGGAAGATGGGGTGCAAAATACTGAATATATGAAAATATGAAACATGACTCACGAACATCCATGAAATTATAGTAGATTTTGTGAACTGAAGAATGATGTATATTTTAAAGGGAAACTAAACCCAATTTTTCTTTCTTTCATGATTCAGATACAGCAGCAATTTTAAGCAACTTTCTAATTTACTCCTACTATCAATTTTTCTTTGTTTTCTTGCTATCTTTATTTAAAAAGCAGGATTTTAAAACATAGGAGCCAGTACATTTTAGTTTCAGCACCCTGGATAGTGCTTGCTTATTGGTGGTTACATTTAGCAAACCAATAAGCAAGCATAACCCAGGTTCTGAATCAACAATGGGCCGGCTCTTAAGCTTTAAATTACTGCTTTTTAAATAAAGATAGCAAGAGAATGAAGACAATTTGATATTAGGAGTAAAAAGTTGCTTAAAATTTCTGCTCTATCTGAGTCATGAATGAAAAAAAAAATGAGTTTATATCCCTTTAACATTCCAGCCTTTAAAAGGACACTGCAATAAACAATGTTTCATGAACCACCATCATGAAAAATAGGTATGTAACTCATTATATAAATATAACACAACTTAATCATTGTAACAACTGCTGTATATATGTATAAGAAATTATTCACATCATTACAACTTCGGTTTGCAAAACTGATTTTTTTAAAGCGTTTACAACTGTAATTTTGTGAAATATAATTTTTTTCCAGGCCCTAGACACACCTCTTAAGAGACCTCTGGAATATTTTTTGTGTCCAGTTATGGACATATATAAACAACCCCTTTACATATCATCCAATCACTGTGAAGTATGTAGGAATTTCAGGGTTCTGCATTCCAGCTACTCTAAGGGGGAGAGGAAAATACAACTATCAGAATTAAATTACAGGAAAGACAGAAAAAAAAGATAATACAATTATATTTCCATTTTTTAATTATGCACAATTAAACAAAAACAATGGGAAGTACATTTTGAGTTTAGTATCCTTTTAAGCTTGAAGCTTATCATCACTCCAAACTAATTTTGTATATATTTTTTAATGATAATAATTTAAAGATTCATGTGGAACAAATTTCCTATTTTAACATAATATTTCCCAAATATTCAGGCAGTCAACATTAGAGTTTGGTTCAATTATGAGAAGAACAAATTATTACTATTATTATGAGTTATTTCCGTAGCGCTATAAACATAGGCGGTATACAAGATAACCTTTATAGGGATCAAATGGGTAGAGGGCCCTGCCGAGATTCGCATTGATGTAATCAGCTCTTATGAAGGTGATCTACAAAAAGCTCGGCTCATAGACTTACATGATAATATTTTGAAAAAAAAAAAAAAAAAATTAAATAAATTTCCCTTTAAATTCCTCCCCATGCAAAAAGAATAAGTTCATAACCACCCAGTTAAAATGTAGGAATATTAATTAGATAACTGTACAGAGTTCAGCAAAGGGTGACACAGCATTAATTCTAGAGGAGCTGTCTGTGGTCCTGAACGCTTTCTGTCACTTGTGATTAATTCACAGTGCTTTCTAGTACATTAATGAGAATAATATCATGGCGCTCATTGTCCCTCTGCATTTCAGTAATTTTCTAATTATAACTGAAAAAAAGGTTTAAAGGTTTTGAAGTTTTCTTGGTTGCCATGTAAGCTTTTAAATAATGGGATTTATCTAGTTTCATAAAAGGTTTAGTCAAATCTTTACTACAGAATTCTGCAAATTGGCTCTTGCATTATGTTTATAGTCCCTTGTTATGTTGTTGCTGTATATAGTGATGCATAAAATGTGACCTATGAAACAAAAATGTATGATCTTCCCTTAAATATATATATATCCATCAAAGTAAATGCACTTACAGGAATTTTGGACATCACCTGTGTCAAACTTTATTGACGTTTCAGGGGCTACAAAATCCCCTTCATTAGACGGGTTGCATTATATTATATATATATATATATATATATACACAGTATATACACATAGTAAATAGCCAACAGTCCAGCACTCCAACCAATCTGATACAATTAGTGTCCGGGTGCAATCCTTGAATCAAATATGCAAATCTTGTCACAGAAGGGCACAGGACTTTCATAGATAAAATAGATAAAATTAAAAATCTTTATTTCAAACTCTTAAAACAATAGATCATAAGTTGACATTTCGGCCCTATGTTAGGCCTTTCTCAAGACAAAATGTTTCGAACATACATACTATAGCAGCAGCTGAGAAGCCACTCTTCCATCAGACAAGCTTTACCAGCCATTTCAAATCAAAGACTTTGCCATATACCATACCTTTTAACCTTTTAAAAGCATTTTATTAAGAATAAAATTATATTTTCTTATAATAAAAGTGTATATATGAGTTTAAGCGTTTATTTCAATACGTTTTTGATGTGTTTTGTGAAAAAACATTAATAACTCTTACACTTCAGAACTCAAGTCATGCTAAATATCTTAGCACAGTTTCGGCTTTCGCTTGAGCACACACTATAACTTTCAACTTGTAATATGAGCGCATTTTAGCAATTTCACGATGTCCATTGAAAGTAACGATTATGCTAGACTGATGTCAACTGCACTAAAACAATTTACCTTGTATGTGTAATATCAAGTTGTGCATTTATGTTAGTGCGGTCCAGCATATTCATGTATTGTGTCCCACGCTATCGTTAGTGCGCCACTTGGAGTCTGGCCCTAAATAAATTCTAAATGTATGATGTATTTAAAGCACAGCTAAGATTAGCCTGAGAACTATTTGCAGATAAATCTTTTAAAATTATTATAATTTTTTTTAAATATTGAACAAAAAAATAAGTGTAAACTTTTAGTGTCCTTAAAGCAATAAGTTTAACCATATTATAACTAAGGTTTCCTTCTCTTCAAAGACCAATCAGGAGAGATTATTAATCGGCTGCAGCCAATTACTGTGTAGAACATAACAGCGTTAAGCCTAGAGTCTGCACTTCAACTACTAAAAGGAATTTGCTGAGTTAAGAGGAATATATTTTATTCATTAAACGTATTAGTTGGTGGGCCTGTTCTTTAATAATATGGCATTCCAAACATTTTTAAATATCTTGATTTATGTCAGTTCAGTTAATGTAATGTTAACCTTATTGTTCTTGGGTTAAAAGTCATCTCGAAACATCTATTAAAGGATTATAAACCTCAAAGATATATCAGCAATAAATCACTGCACTGTAAAATAAATATTTTAAAAGTGATTTGGCCCATTACTTTGTTTGCACAATTTGCAAATTTATAGCAATTTAGATTGTTGTGATTACTCATCTTCTTCTCTTATTACATTAACCATTGGGTCAGTATTTCCTAAAAGATTGCTGTGATGCCATCTCTTCTATTTTGTCGTCCAGTTTGTTGCATCCATTGATTTGACAATGGCACTGTAAATTTCTCCTCTTCAATTACTGAGCTGTTGACAATTTTTTTTTTATAAACCAGGTCACTTGCAAAATGACTGTGGTGGTTGTTATAGTTATGATTTTCCAGCAGCAGGTATGGGTTTAATAATAAGGGTTAACCATTAAAGAAATTACGGCTATTCTAGCTGAAACGCGTTAGACATTTCTTCTGTGTGTACCTCCTATTTTACTGATGTGAATAGTCGCTGTTTTTACTCAAGTTTGAATAAAGTATTATTGTTTTTATCCAACGCTTTTGGGACTCCTCCTTTTCACTATATTAGATTGACAATTAGTGGGTCTGTCTCCCTCATAACACTGGTGGTGGTCCCTTTTTTAATATTTCTCAATATATATATATTATGCATGACATAAATGAGATGATTCTAACTAATACTAATAATAATTGTTTTTTTAGATCTAAGGAAGAGAGTGACCTCTCAAAATCTTATCTTTTAAAATTTCATGTTAGTCCAATAAAATTGATTATATACAATCATTCTCTATTATTCTTGTGCCTTAATTACTGGGCAAGATTGCTACTCCTTTTAAGTAAATTGTCAATTGGTCTATTTGGTACATATCCTTATGATTTGTTCCAGCTTTTATGATGTTAGTAGAAGATGCAACAATTATATATAAAAATAAGTAACCAGCGCCTAGGACTGATATCTGCTCACTATAATAAAGACCCCCTAAATAGGTCTAAGAAACAGAACACAGAAAATAGGATATATAGGAGCGCCACTGGCTAAGATATACCACAGGAGTCAAAATATTAAAATCGAATATTTGTACAAGTATTTAATAAAATCTGCGTTGATAAAAAATAACAAAAATTGACAAAAATTGACAAAAATTAACAAAAATTAACAAATAATGAGATCAGAATATTAGACCGAACTGATGAACTCACTAGAGTACAAATTCTAGGGATAGTAACCCTTTGATTCCTACTGCATGGATATAATCCAAAAATGAATTGGTACAGCTCATATGTTTAAAAATGAGATCGTGAAACGTATGTGTCAATATAACCATAAAAATAAAAATGAATTTAAATATAAAAAATGAAAGGAAATATAATTGTGAAGATAAAAATCCAGTAAAGGATTAGTTTCTTAGTGAAAGACCCATGTTATGAGTCTAAAAATAAATTTTCCTTTATCAAATTTGAATAGATAATGATAAAAAATATATATATATATAAGAACAAATCAAATCCTTGTGATATATAATACTCCTGTGTATAATGTGCAATATAATACAATCAAAAATGAGTGAGTTAATGCAATACAATCAAAATTAAGTGGGTTTAACCATTTGTAAACCTAAAGCTCAACTAAGCTGGTACCAGCTATAATTCAATTAGCTTTGGGACACACCGGTCCGTTCTGATAATAAAACTTTCCAATAATTGATATATATCTGGTTATAAAATCATATCGTGTGACAATTTATAAAACAATCAAATAATAAACAATTAAAACATTTATGTCATCATTATAAACAATTGAATGAAAGAAGAATAATAATATAAAAAAATATAAAAAACAGATGAAAAAATGTCCAAAATCTATCAAATCCTGATGAAATGTAAGTAGTGATTCCTTCCTTAAAAGTCTAATTTGAGTAAAGTCCTTGAGTATATTGAAGTCCAAAGTCCTAATCCTTAGATAGAGGTATATATATAAAAACCTAAAAGAAAAAAGAAAAAAGTGCACTAAACAAATGTGCTTTTAGGGTATGGACTATTGAAAATAGTCTTACCATTCAAAGCCAGGTCCTGGATATGATTAGCCTCTCAATCTTGGTTTTCGGATAGTCGTCTACGCGTTTCGGCCCTCTGAATGGGGCCTTTTTCAAGACATGTGGAGGCTTAATCAATGCTGACCTTTTATATTTTTGTATTGGGCGTTTTTCACAATTGCGCCAAAAAATTGCGCCAAAAAAATTGCGCCAAGAAAATCCCGCCAAAAATCGAGTCCGATATTGCCAGTTTGTTTGTTACCACTATATCTCGCTTCCGCTCAACAACCGGATGTCTATGTACTAGGTACTTCCGGTTTTTTACCACTTCCGGTTTCGCGGAACCATTTTGCGAACGGGCAAGAAGGAGCAACAAATTTTCGGCTAGACCGGATATCAATATGTGCGGTTCTTCCGGTTTAAAGAAACCATTTTGGAAAAGGGCAAATTTTGACTGATATCGGGCTAATATATCCAGGACTTACAATATTTATCATGTACATTTATTTCCATGACAATAATAACTCTATTTCTTGTTGTATTATTCAGTATCTCATATATGATAAACTTAAATACCAATTGAAATGAACATAAGAAAAATTGTTGTTATATAAAATTCCAACAATAAATAAGTGAAGTGAATATTTTAAATGAAGTGAATATTTTAAAAAAACTACTAAAATAAAAATTATAAAATTACAAAAAATTATAGTAATCTTAGATGGGTTTAAAGATGTTCTTTGTATTTAACTTTCAATGTATTTTGATCTAGACTTAAATTCCCTAATCTAATGCTGGATTGATGCATGATACTTTCATTAGGTATTTTTTACTACCGTTATTTGGCAGTTCGACAATATCTTTTTCTTTGTTATTAGGTAATCTGGTGTATTTTATCTCAAAGAAGATACTGAGACCTATTAATTTCTTTGGATTGCTTAGATGACTTTAAAATGAGGTTCACGAAATCTAGACATATGTTCCCTAATCTAATGTTAGACATCTTTTCTTTGTTGTTGGATAATCAGATGTATTTTATACTGAGACCTGTAAATTTCTTTTAGATCTTAAAGAGGATGCTGGGACCTATAAATTTCTTTAGATTGCCCAATGTGGATTGCTTTTGCTGAATTCAAATTAAGTTTAAACTGAGGTTCAAGAAATAAATGAGAGAGATTGGTTTATTAGAAGAGGTGGACAATCTCAAAGTCAGCATTGAGACCTTTTGGATGGATACAGTCTAGGTTAAAAATCCATTTTGATTCTGTTTTCAATAATTTTGATTCCATATCTCCTCCTCTCCAATCTTTGTTCACTTTGCATATTCCCATGTATTTCAAGCTTTTATCACTTCCACCATGTACTTCTTTGAAGTGTTTATAGAGTGGTAGATCAACCTTCTTCCATTTGATCTGTAGCAGATGTTCACGGATTCGGTCTCTCAGTTTTCTAGAGGTCTGGCCCACATACTGCAGGCCACACCCACACTCGACCAAATATATTACAGAATGGTCAGTACATCTTATAGTTTGTTTTATGTGAAAGACTTCATTTGATACTTTAGACTTGATCGTGCTGGTTTTTATTCCATGTGAGCATGCTTTACAAAAGTGGCATGGATAGAAACCGCATAATTTTTTGCCCATAATGTCTAAAGAATTTTTAGCTTTATTTTCTTTGGGTATACTTGGAGCCAGAATCGATTTTAGATTGTTGGCCTTTCTATAGACAAAATTGGGTTGTTCTGTTATATGTTCGCCTATAATATCGTCATTTCTGAGTATATGCCAGTGTCTCTTGATTATGTCTTCAATTACCTTTTTTCTTTCACCATATTGGGTTATAAAAGGAATTTTCAGGCCTTCAAACTTGTCTTTAGTTGGTTTCACCTTGTATGTGAGAAGAGAATCTCTTTTTATGTTATTCACTTCTGTGATGGTCTTATCTACAAAGCATTCATCATATCCTCTTTCCAAGAATCTGGTTTTTAGCATTGATGATTGCTTGGTCCACATTTTTTCACTTGAGCAATTTTTTCGGATTCGTAACAATTGTCCTTTCGGGATATTCGATATCTATTTCCTATGATGGCAGCTTGTGTGATGGATATAATTGTTAGAATCTACTTCCTTGAAGTGGGTGGATGTTACAATTCTTCCCTTTATCACTTTTATGTCCAGATCTAGACATAAGACACACACTAGACGTAATGAATCTGAACCAGTCCAATTTGAGATTTACTAACACCATCAGCAAAGATCACATCACCTTTCTAGATCTGGACATAAAAGTGATAAAGGGAAGAATTGTAACATCCACCCACTTCAAGGAAGTAGATTCTAACAATTATATCCATCACACAAGCTGCCATCATAGGAAATGGATATCGAATATCCCGAAAGGACAATTGTTACGAATCCGAAAAAATTGCTCAAGTGAAGAAATGTGGACCAAGCAATCATCAATGCTAAAAACCAGATTCTTGGAAAGAGGATATGATGAATCCTTTGTAGATAAGACCATCACAGAAGTGAATAACATAAAAAGAGATTCTCTTCTCACATACAAGGTGAAACCAACTAAAGACAAGTTTGAAGGCCTGAAAATTCCTTTTATAACCCAATATGGTGAAAGAAAAAAGGTAATTGAAGACATAATCAAGAGACACTGGCATATACTCAGAAATGACGATATTATAGGCGAACATCTAACAGAACAACCCAATTTTGTCTATAGAAAGGCCAACAATCTAAAATCGATTCTGGCTCCAAGTATACCCAAAGAAAATAAAGCTAAAAATTCTTTAGACATTATGGGCAAAAAATTATGCGGTTTCTATCCATGCCACTTTTGTAAAGCATGCTCACATGGAATAAAAACCAGCACGATCAAGTCTAAAGTATTAAATGAAGTCTTTCACATAAAACAAACTATAAGATGTACTGACCATTCTGTAATATATTTGGTCGAGTGTGGGTGTGGCCTGCAGTATGTGGGCCAGACCTCTAGAAAACTGAGAGACCGAATCCGTGAACATCTGCTACAGATCAAATGGAAGAAGGTTGATCTACCACTCTATAAACACTTCAAAGAAGTACATGGTGGAAGTGATAAAAGCTTGAAATACATGGGAATATGCAAAGTGAACAAAGATTGGAGAGGAGGAGATATGGAATCAAAATTATTGAAAACAGAATCAAAATGGATTTTTAACCTAGACTGTATCCATCCAAAAGGTCTCAATGCTGACTTTGAGATCGTCCACCTCTTCTAATAAACCAATCTCTCTCATTTATTTCTTGAACCTCAGTTTAAACTTAATTTGAATTCAGCAAAAGCAATCCACATTGGGCAATCTAAAGAAATTTATAGGTCCCAGCATCCTCTTTAAGATCTAAAAGAAATTTACAGGTCTCAGTATAAAATACATCTGATTATCCAACAACAAAGAAAAGATGTCTAACATTAGATTAGGGAACATATGTCTAGATTTCGTGAACCTCATTTTAAAGTCATCTAAGCAATCCAAAGAAATTAATAGGTCTCAGTATCTTCTTTGAGATAAAATACACCAGATTACCTAATAACAAAGAAAAAGATATTGTCGAACTGCCAAATAACGGTAGTAAAAAATACCTAATGAAAGTATCATGCATCAATCCAGCATTAGATTAGGGAATTTAAGTCTAGATCAAAATACATTGAAAGTTAAATACAAAGAACATCTTTAAACCCATCTAAGATTACTATAATTTTTTGTAATTTTATAATTTTTATTTTAGTAGTTTTTTAAAATATTCACTTCATTTAAAATATTCACTTCACTTATTTATTGTTGGAATTTTATATAACAACAATTTTTCTTATGTTCATTTCAATTGGTATTTAAGTTTATCATATATGAGATACTGAATAATACAACAAGAAATAGAGTTATTATTGTCATGGAAATAAATGTACATGATAAATATTGTAAGTCCTGGATATATTAGCCCGATATCAGTCAAAATTTGCCCTTTTCCAAAATGGTTTCTTTAAACCGGAAGAACCGCACATATTGATATCCGGTCTAGCCGAAAATTTGTTGCTCCTTCTTGCCCGTTCGCAAAATGGTTCTGCGAAACCGGAAGTGGTAAAAAACCGGAAGTACCTAGTACATAGACATCCGGTTGTTGAGCGGAAGCGAGATATAGTGGTAACAAACAAACTGGCAATATCGGACTCGATTTTTGGCGGGATTTTCTTGGCGCAATTTTTTTGGCGCAATTTTTTGGCGCAATTGTGAAAAACGCCCAATACAAAAATATAAAAGGTCAGCATTGATTAAGCCTCCACATGTCTTGAAAAAGGCCCCATTCAGAGGGCCGAAACGCGTAGACGACTATCCGAAAACCAAGATTGAGAGGCTAATCATATCCAGGACCGGGCTTTGAATGGTAAGACTATTTTCAATAGTCCATACCCTAAAAGCACATTTGTTTAGTGCACTTTTTTCTTTTTTCTTTTAGGTTTTTATATATATACCTCTATCTAAGGATTAGGACTTTGGACTTCAATATACTCAAGGACTTTACTCAAATTAGACTTTTAAGGAAGGAATCACTACTTACATTTCATCAGGATTTGATAGATTTTGGACATTTTTTCATCTGTTTTTTATATTTTTTTATATTATTATTCTTCTTTCATTCAATCGTTTATAATGATGACATAAATGTTTTAATTGTTTATTATTTGATTGTTTTATAAATTGTCACACGATATGATTTTATAACCAGATATATATCAATTATTGGAAAGTTTTATTATCAGAACGGACCGATGTGTCCCAAAGCTAATTGAATTATAGCTGGTACCAGCTTAGTTGAGCTTTAGGTTTACAAATGGTTAAACCCACTTAATTTTGATTGTATTGCATTAACTCACTCATTTTTGATTGTATTATATTGCACATTATACACAGGAGTATTATATATCACAAGGATTTGATTTGTTCTTATATATATATATATATTTTTTATCATTATCTATTCAAATTTGATAAAGGAAAATTTATTTTTAGACTCATAACATGGGTCTTTCACTAAGAAACTAATCCTTTACTGGATTTTTATCTTCACAATTATATTTCCTTTCATTTTTTATATTTAAATTCATTTTTATTTTTATGGTTATATTGACACATACGTTTCACAATCTCATTTTTAAACATATGAGCTGTACCAATTCATTTTTGGATTATATCCATGCAGTAGGAATCAAAGGGTTACTATCCCTAGAATTTGTACTCTAGTGAGTTCATCAGTTCGGCCTAATATTCTGATCTCATTATTTGTTAATTTTTGTTAATTTTTGTCAATTTTTGTCAATTTTTGTTATTTTTTATCAACACAGATTTTATTAAATACTTGTACAAATATTCGATTTTAATATTTTGACTCCTGTGGTATATCTTAGCCAGTGGCGCTCCTATATATCCTATTTTCTGTGTTAGTAGAAGATGCATCCTCCATATGTTGTAAATACAACAGGTCACCTCTTTTGACATTTTAATTATATATCCAGAAACTAATAGCCATACTCCAATTATGGTTGGCTCTGATATTATTAGATCATGTAAAACTGTTTTATATATACATTATTTTCTATATAAGCAATGCAAGGACTTGAAATGATGTATTAAAAATAGAAATATTTATTTTTGTGTGCATGGTTAATTGACTAACGTGTATATATTGTAAATAAATCTTAATGCACCAGTGGTTTCTACTTAAAGTGAAGGTAAACTTTGATGAATGAAAGCCCGTTTTTAAAAAAATACTATTAAAAACAGGGGCACTTTCATTCATCAAAGTTTAGAAAGCAGCCGTTTTGATTAAAAACTTAAGTTTCTTCTTTTCACAGCCAGAGCAGCTTCCCTCACCCGGAGATCCTCTCTTCACACGTCAGTAATGACTAATCCGGCTTCCTCCAATCACGGCATGGCCTCAGGCAATGACCACCCTGGGCGGAAAGCCGTGATTGGAGGAAGCTGGATTAGTCATTGATGACGTGTGAATAGAGGATCTCCGGGTGGGGGAAGCTGCTCTGGCTGTGAAGAGAAGAAAGGTAAGTTTTTAATCAAAACGGCTGCTTTGTAAACTTTGATGAATGAAAGTGCCCCTGTTTTTAATAGTATTTTTAAAAAACGGGCTTTCATTCATAATAGTTTACCTTCACTTTAAATCTGCACAAGCTTCTCTGAGTTAAATTTGCCAAAATATTTTAAATCATTATGTGACATATTGTATCAAACTATAATAGTGATTGACACCAAACTCTCATGTTTCAATCTAAAGTTGAAACCAAATAAATAATTAAGGTTTGTTCCATTTCATTTTATTTGTGTACCTCATACCGTTCATATTCATATCAAATTCATATTTACATTTATTGTCTTAAAGTAAATCAAACAGAATGTTTAATTTTTATAACACATTTTCGTTGCTATGGATACAGTAACAGAATCAAATACTTTAAACTATTGTAGTACAGATACAATCACTCTAATTATCCTGTCATTTTTGTTTCTTTCAAATCACCTGGCCCATTATTAAACCATTAAATAAAATAATTTTGCACAACAAATAGCACACAATGGTTAAACCCCATGTATTATGTTTGTAATTATAAAGGTGAAATAAATGAATATAATTAAATGTATTGTCCTATAATAATGATTTGCTTCCTTCACCTCATTATTGAAGTAAACACATTAGTGGGAATAATATTTCCTTCTTAGTGTTTATACAGATATATATATAGTGTTGTATTAGTTTTTGTGTAAATAATAGTATAGAATAAGCAAAGGAAGAGCTGAAGAAGTCCACTGCTGTTAATGCTGGTTTTGATTAACCTGCAATGTTTGCTGAATATAGGATAATATTTATGAAGTGCTGACCATGGCCATGATATTAAAAACCTCTCTGCTCAGGTGAGATATTCTAAAATGATCCTACAGCACTGTGAGATCCCTATTGAAAGTTTCAAAAGGCAGATTTTGCTTTTCTTCTCCAAGGGGTGTCCCCTGTTTTTCTGTATGTGAAGGAGAGAAAGCCAAGTGCAATATAACACTGCATGACAGTTCTGCTGCATTTATACTTTGTGCTTTTTGTTATATATCACTTTACACTTCGTATAACATTTTATTACATTTAAACTTTGCACTTTCTATTTTGTATTTTTTTTTTTTTAAATCAGTGTATTTAGGATTGTGATTTTACAAATTCTGATTATAGTGTTGACTTCACAGAGACAGAACTCAATGACTTTTCTAAGAAAGGGGGAAGAACTTGGAAAACCCAGATAGATGAGATGCCTTCCATAAAAAGTAATGAAGCTCTTTTGGGATACAACATTTCACATGGGAGAGAGAAGGTAACTGGAGGACCCCTTGGACTGATATAACGGCTCGGTTTGCATCAATTACAAATTAAAGTCAAATGGTTTCACTACAATTTAACTTGCTTTTGTATCTATTTTCTTATATTACTTTTCTGTTAGGTAAAATAAGAGCATTGTGAATTTAGAGCAAACTTTACCTGCATACAGTTGGCGAAACAAATTAGTGAGACCAGCTTGTTTAAAATGTTTACACATTTTCACAAGACATGTGAGAGAACTTCAGACATACCCTGGGAAATCACCTGTTTAGCCCAGGGAACTGCTCTGTCCCTCCCATTTTCTGAAGCTAGCAATTTTTGTTTGCAATGCAGCAAATTCAAGGTGTAATGTAATTTGTAAAAGCTACACAGAAATATACCATGTATGATCCTAATTTGTTTAAGTAACATAGAACATTTCAAAACTTAATCAGAATTTGGAAAATGACTGCTAGAGCTAAATCAAAATGTATTAAAATATAAATGAGAAAGTGCAAAGCTTAAATGCTATAATACTGAAAGGACCCAATATAAAGTGATATATTGCACTGCTATATTGCACTGGGCTTGTGTCTTCTTCATATATAGAAATGAGAGAGATTTTGCAGTGTTGAAGAGTTCCACCCCTTTTCTTTTGAAGATTCAGTGAGTTCAGCCCCTGTGATGTCTGAACTACAATTTCTCTCCAAGCTGGAGAACCTTTGAATAATAGGGCTAATATGAG